>NC_056618.1:35758800-36013533 GCF_018340385.1 Cyprinus carpio
TGAATGGTATGGTTGTTAAATGGTACAAGAAGCTTTTTATTTTCAGATAAATTCTGATCTCTGGGATCTAAATATAATGGTGTCCAGAAAAATATTAAGCAGCATAACAGTTTTCAATGTCAATAAGAATAAATTTTTCTTGAGCAGCAAATCAGCATATTAGAATGATAATCAGAATAAATTTTTCTTGAGCAGCAAATCAGCATATTAGAATGATTTCTGAGAAATTCAGCTTTGAATCCCAAGACTAAATTTACATTTAAAATATATTCAAATAGAAAGCAGTTTTTTAAATCGTAAAAATATTTCACAATATTACTGCTTTTGCTATATTTTGGATCAAATAATGCAGGCTTGATGAGCAGAAGAGACTTCTTTTTTTTTTTTTTTTTTTTTTAAAAACATTACAAATCCTAATGTTACCGTTCAAAAACATTTGACTGGTTAGAGTAATCTCATTCTTAAAATACCTTACTGGGTTATGATAATCAAACACAGTCCTGAGCTAGATTACAGCTTGTTCTCTGCAAACCAAACTATCACTTAAATCAAATACTTAATAATAATGTTTAAATACCGGTAAAGCTGCTTGATTTAAGGTTTTTGCATAATAAATACTATAGACGTGACGTGAAAGCTTTACCTGAGCTCGTGAAACATCCACATCGATGTAATAAGATGCATTTTTAACTGCTGCCTTACCACCACTGTGGATTTTTGGTCTTGTTGTTTATTTCGTTATTGAGAGGAAAGCGCGCATCATTTATTTTGATATCCCACACGTTTGCTCTGAAGCAGCGCTGAGGCGCTGTCTCTTCTTCTCGTTTAATTACATTCCAGGAGGCTGATTATATGGCGTTATTTCCCTGTCAAATGTCGGGACGAGCGCATTATTGTAGCGCAAAAAAGTACATTAATATAATGCTCTCAAGATACACGTTGCCTCTTGTAAGAATTTTCTCTGGGCTCGGCTCAGAGAGTATGCCCTGCCTTAAAACGCTCCGCAGCCAGGCCCTCTTCGCTTAAAGTCAGCGGTATTAAGAGCTGCATCTTTTACTGCGTCCCCGTGCGTTTTCGCGCAATGGCCAAAGGATACTCTTCGACTAGGACAGAACCCGCTTACGATTGCATCTTTCTCTTTGCTCCTGGCATTAAAACGCTGTCAAAAAGCAGCAACAACCAATCAGAAATCGGCTTTCAACGCTGACCACGGAAAACGCGACAATCATCCATGGAATTTTATTGGTGTACTGGCATTTCGGCTCTTTTTCAATGAGCCGGCTAGTTGATCTCAGCCTCACTGGAAAAGAGCCGGCTCGTTTGGCTCACAACCGGCTCTTTTAAAAAACAATAATGTTTGACTCTGATAGGTGTGAACACAATTTTTAATTTTAAATTATTAACATGAAATCAGACTCACAAATGTCTCACAATTTCTTTGAAAATGCATTGATTTGTTATGAAAAAAGAATACTATTAAAACATTTGCATTTAAATTACAACTTTTAATGTATAAAACCAACAACATTACAAAACAAAATACAATCTGAATCTGAACCAACATAATAGAACCCATATTAAAGAAAAATAAACTGAAAGGATTAAACTGGTCCATCTTTTTTGCCATGTTATATAACCAGCATGAACTATCTCACTAGTTATGGTTTGTATAACTAGCATGTACACACACACATGCTGACACACAATTTTACAGAGATTTGCATTCAGAAATGCAAGCTGGCCTAACTTTCGAGGGGCTGATGCTGGTTTCTTCTCCGAGTTTGACACTGTGTGTGTGTGATGGCTCGGCCCTCCCTCATGCCATATAATTGGTTGACACCTCGTGTATGATTGACAGGAACAGAGTGTGAGGCTGATAGACAGTCGAACACGAAATATGTGCGCCTTGTAGCCTAAAGACATATATTTTTTTTTTGTTCTTTGATTAGTCAATTATTTTAAATAAAATAAAATGCATCCATTATTTCATTATTACATAATGATTTAATTTCTATAGGCTATATTTTTTTTTAAAAAAGAGTCGGCTCTTCAGATATGCGAGCCAGCTCTCGTCGTTCACCTACAAGAGCCGGCTCTTATAGTCGGCTCATTCGCGAACGACCCATCATGGAATAAGTTCACTGAAGTTCAATCAAGCCGAGCCTAGATGGATCCGCCGAAAGCGACGATCTCAGGTAACCAGTTTTATTTGTTTTTATTTTAAATACGTCAAATGTATCTTAGAAAATGTCTGGGAAGAGGGCGATTGGATTATTTTACATATAAATTACTTAGACTGTCAACCACATTGTGCCACACTAAGTGCCATGCCCATTGAAAGTGAGATTTTTTAGATAAAAAAAAATAAATAAACAAATATACTAATAAAAAAACAGTGCATGATTGATTATACACTCAACGGTGCAATCCCGCGATAAAGAAAGAAATCCATTTGCAGATGACACTTTTCATTAATTTCACATCACTTTCATTCGTGACAGCCATAGATAAACAATTTTACTGGGGCATTTTGCCCCCTATTCTTATTCCCCCCCCCAAATATTTGTTCAGATTTGAATTTAGCAGTTGATCGCGCTACGTACTTAATGTTTAATCACTGGTGTGATTGCACGAGACATGTGTTAATTATCAGACATAAAATATCCATTTTTTGCCGACACACTTTGGAATCCGCTTTCATTCAACTATATTTGGCTAAAAAAATCGCACTTTCAATGGGCATGGCACGTAGTGTGAAACAATGTGGTTGACAGTCTAGGTAATTGACCTTTATATGTAAAATAATCCAATCGCCCTCTTCCCGGACATTTCTAAGATACATTTGACATATTTAACATCAAAACAAATAAAACTGGTTACTGAGATCGTCGATTCGGCGGATCCATCGTCGGCTCGTCTTGATTGAACTTCAGTGAACTAATCCATGTGTTCCATGTGCGGTTCCAATATCAACCAATACGATTCCATGCACGATGTCGTGTTTTCATTGGTCAGCCGTTTGAAGCCTATTTCTGATTGGTTGTTGCCGTTTTGACAGCGTTTATGCCCAGAGCAAAGAGAAAGAAATCGAAGAGAAGAGTACTTGTCCATGCGCAAATGCACGGGACACAGTCTAAGCACATACACGCTTACTTTAAGTGAAGAGGAGAGATTCGCGATTGCACTGAACACGTTTAAAGTGCAGGCATACTCTCTGAGCGAGCCCAGAGAAAATTCTTACAAGAGCAAACGTGTATCTGAGAGCGCGCGCCCAGTTCCCGCGCGCGAGCAGAGAGATTCGCGCTCCGCACATTATATTCTGCGCGCGAGCAGAGAGATTCGCGCTCGCACATTATATTAATGTACTTTCGCGCTACAATAATGCGCTCTGGACATTTGACAGGGAAATAACGCCATAGAATTACAGTCTGGTCAAACCGCATTACTGCAGGCTCTAAATTAGGTCAAATTTTAAATCAAACGACTACTCGACAACAAAAAAATATTTGTAGACATTTTTTTTTTTTATTGTCGACATTGTCAATAATGTTGACTAATCGTTTTCAGCCAAGATCACTTCTCATTTACAAACATGACCTGGCCAAGAGGCTACCTTTTTTTTTATATTCCTTTATTTATCCAGGTAAACTGTTTGAGAACCACTTCTCATTTACAAACATGACCTGGCCAAGAGGCTACAGGAATAAATAGGAACATACTGTACAACTGTACATAGTCAAACACATGACACATAAAACAGACAATTGAATTAAAAAGATAGACAACAAAAAAAGGAGAAAAAGAAAAACAGTAAAATGCTCAAGTATGTGTATATAAATATGATTCATGATTGTCAGCAGGAACAAGAGTCAACTATATAATTTTGAAGGTTCTGCTTAAAGGTGGAGATTGGTATCAGAGATGTAAGTTTCAGGGTATTTTGTAGTATGTTCCAGTAATACTGCTGCAAAGCAGAAGGCATTACGTCCAAAAAACAGTAGTAGAAGTAGGAGGGGTACTAAATTTAATCAAATTACTTGATCTTGTATAATAGGTGTTATGAACGGCATGAAGAAGAGATGACAGATAGAGAGTTGTCTTGCCCCAGGATTGTCTTGTATATGAAGAGAAAACCAATGATGGAGTCGCCGGGTATGAAAGGGAGGGCCAGCCCAGTTTATTATAATAGGGTCACAGTGATGAGTGTGAAAGGGTGCATTAGTGGCAAAATGGATGGCTGAATGATAAATTGTGTCAAGTTTTTTTAGGGCTGTGTTTGGTGCCATTCTGTAGATAATATCGCCATAATCCAAAATTGGCAGTACTGTCATCTTAACAAAGGTGCATTTGGTAGCATAAGTAAAGGAAGTTTCATTGCGGAAAAGAAAGGCTAGCCTAGCTTTGACTTTTATTTGAAGGTTATTGATGTGTGTAATGAATGACAGGGATGAATCCAACCAAATGCCTAGATATTTATATTTTTTGACATACTCCAGGGCCATACCGTTCATGCAGGTGATTGTAAGTGGACTCTGGGTAACCGGTTTTCGGCTAAAAAGAATACATTTTGTCTTACTGGTGTTAATACGAAGGTGGAGATTGTCCACAAAAAACTGCTCTATAGAGCTTAGTTTAAGACTGAAAGCTGCAGTATTTGGAGAGGATCCAACTGAGTACAAAATGGTATCATCTGCATAAAGGTGAATCCGGGAGGTCCTGGCTATTCTGGAGACAAAAGTCAGAAAATTATATAAATTTGTAGTAATTAATTGGCCATAGCTTCACATATAAAGTACTATATATATATATATATATATATATATATATATATATATATATATATATATATATATATATATATATATATATATTTGCTGCATAAAGAATTACAGTGTAGTGTAGTGTCCTGTAAATTAAGAGTAAAATACTGGCAGCACATTTGACTGTAGTTTACTGTAATTGTACAGTTCTTCAGCCACTTTACAGTGTTACTGTAATACACTAAATTAAACATACAGATAAATAATTGCAAACATGACAGATTGACAAACTTTCTCCAATTCATGAATAACAGATTTACATGTACTCAATAATAGCACCAAGTCTTGAACATTTTAATCTGTTTAAAGTGTATTTATTTTAAGAGGAACAGCATTCATAAATGCTACTTTTTCCACTGTCAGGTCTGCACCTCTCACTCTTAGATTCATCTTTGAGCAACTGATGTTATGTATTTATTATCTCTGAACTGGATTCTTATTGTTTAATTTTGTAGTTAAAATGAAACATTCTTACTTGACAAATAAAATATTATATTTGATTTACTCTGATCTCTCCTGAACTCATCATGACTAGTAGATCATGTGGAGGCTGATGTTTCCTCAAATCTGTGTCCAGGACAGAACAGACTAAAGGCTCACGGATGAATGGAGCAGCAGGAACATCATACGAGACCTTTTGATTTCTGTCTATCACTGACTTAGCAAGTTGTGCTGAAGTGACTAACAAATTACACTTTTTGTTCTGAGCAAGCAGTAGAATAACAAAACGAAACACATAAAAAAAAATAACTCAAATTATTAAGTTCAGATCAGAGAGTTTGTAAAAGTGAGATCCATGACCTCCGGTCGGTGTGAGTCTCAAATGTGACAACGGGTCCCTGATGAATGAATAACTGAAAGTATTCACCTTATTCTTCAACACAGAAGTAAGCGATGGGTGAGACTTCTAGTTCATTAGCTGCTATAGCGAAATAATGAGAAGAATTACAAAGCACAGTAAACGGTAAAACTGTTTGCACTACAAACCAGTGCATTCATAATTAAGATAACACATTAAGATAATATTGTAAGACACACCAATTTGTAATATCAAGCAGCAAAACAAGCTGTTTTGAACAGCTAAAAATAGCTGGAAGGAAATGAGACCTGAAGCAAGACCCATAACATTTACAAATGGATAGGAAGTCCACAATAATCAAATATCTCAATTACTTTTAACCAATATTTGTGATTAGTTACTAATTAGAAACACATTCTAAATTTAATGATCACTTGAAGATTATAGTCAGATTAAACATAGAGCAACAATAAAATTTAAACTCGATCCAAATTAAGTGAACTTTAAAGAAGCGCAAGTAAAATATATGTCATTTATTCTATAATGTTACTCTTATTTTAACATTATCACCTATATAGTATTATAAACTAGTTCAGCATCACAATCAGGAATCATGTGGGTAGAGTGCATTTAAATTAATGTTTTAGCTGCTGGTTTATAGAAAAAGTAGTGCTCATACAAACACACACACAAACACACTCTCACCCTAAAACTTAAACACAGTCTCAGAAATCAGTCATGTTCTTCACTCTCTGCAGGCTGAGTTTCTGCAGTATTGGAGAGGAAGGCTGTGCTGCTCTGATTTCAGCTCTGAGATCAAACCCCTCACACCTGACAGAACTGGATCTGAGAGGTAATAAACCAGGAGACTCAGGAGTGAAGCTGCGCTCTGCTCTACTGGAGGATCCACACTGTAAACTGAAGAAGCTAGAGTAAGTTATTGAGTCAATGCTTTCATTTATCATATTGTATTAAAGCAGATCTTAGTGTATTTTCTCTTTCTCTTTATTGTACAGTTTTTGACAGTGGAAACTCCACAAGCTCCAAACAACTGAATCAAAGCAACACGTCCTGATCAAGACTGTCACCTGGACAAATGCTGATATTGTAGTGAATTTGCTTTCACCACCTTAGGGAGGCGAAATAGTGCAGTGATGGGTACATGTCACTGTTGACGTTATGATTTTTGGATCACGTGTCTCTTAAGGTGTGGTTATGAGTACATCACATAAGAAAGATTGGTGGGAAACCTAACTTGTAGAGCCTCTTTCTGTATCATTAACACAAGGAAGACACAAGAGTAATAAAATTAGTTCTATTAAGAATAGATAAACAAATGTAATCAACAACTACTAAATAAAAACCATTAAAGAAAAAGCTAAAGTAATAAAGTGCATAAGTTGCATAAAATGCAAGTGATTACGTTGGGTGTTGCTTTGTCATAGCTACACTGTAAAAAAAAAAAAAGTTTTTTCACAGAAATATACTGTATTATTTTACAGATATTTTCTGTTTTTTTTAACATTACGTGTAAATGTCATTAAAAAATACAGAAAAAAAAACTTTTATTAAAAACATTAACCATAAAATAAAAGTAATAATCTGTAAATTCATATAATGAGAAATTATAGTTTTTTTTTTTTTACAGGATTATTCTTTTGTTTAATTGGCTTGAATTTTAAATTACATTAAATTCTGTGTAAAAAGACAAAAAAAAAATTCATATATTTAAAAATTAAGACAACTATGTGTTTTTTACTGTGAAAACCCTAAATTTAAGGTAAATGCATGTAAAAAAACAATCGTAAAAAAAACGGTAAAAAGTCTGGCAGCAAAGTTGCCAAACACTTACCGTCAAATTACAGTAAAAAAACAAACCTTAAGTTATTCTACGGAATAATTCTGTTTTTTGAATACAGATATTTACTGTAAACATTTTCTGTATTTTTACAGTTCCACTGCTGAAGAATGAAAAGAAAATCTCATTAAAAAATGTCTGTAGAATGTTAAACAAATGAAATAAATCTGCATATAAACTGGAAATTATTGCAGAAATACCTTAAAATTATACAATTAATTAAAGTCTTCTGTTTTTACACAGTATTCTTTGGTAAATTCATAACATTATCAATTACATCCACAAGAATTCCCCGTCAAAATACAGATTTTTAGATGTAAAACACAAAAAAAAATTACATAACTTTACTTAAAATACCATATTTTAAAAGCTTTAGGTTTTTATTTCATGGGATTATCAAATCTATTAATATTAAATTCCTGTTAAATTTAGTTTTTGAACTGTAGAAAAAATAAGATCACATTATAATAGCTTGCAAAGCCATATTTTTTTTATAGTCATTACTTTATATAAACAATATTTGACAGTATTACAAGCATTTATCCAATATATCTACATACTTTTCCCATTAATGTATGGGGTTTACTTTGAATGAACATACTTTTATAGTAATTAAACGCAACTATCCAATTTATATACATTCTTCTCCCATTAATGTATAGGGTTACTTTATATAAACATTGTTTTATAATACTTAAAAGCAACTATCCAATATATCTACATTCTTTTCCTATTAATTCAAGGAGTTCACTTTATATAAACATTGTTTTATAGTAAATAAAAGCAACTATACAATATATCTACATTACTTTTCCCATTAATGTATAGGTTTATTTTGAATAAACTCACTTTTATAGTAATTAAACGCAACTATCCAATTTATATACATTCTTCTCCCATTAATGTATAGGATTACTTTATATAAACATTGTTTTATAATACTTAAAAGCAACTATCCAATATATCTACATACTGTTTCCATAAATTCATTGAGTTTACTTTATATAAAAAAATGTTTATAGTAATTAAAAGCAATTATCCAATACATTTACATACCTTTCCCATTAATTTATGGAGTTCACTTATATAAACTTTGTTTTATAATACTTAAAATTAACTATCCGATATATCTACATACTTTTCCTATTAATGTATGGAGTTTACATACATTGTTTTATAGTAAATAAAAGAAACTATCCAATATATCTACAGACTTCTCCCATTAATGTATGAGGTATATTTTCCAAAAGCATTTTTGATAGTAATTAAAATTAACGATCCAAGATATACATGTCAGACACTCTTCAGAGGAATATTTGTTCTGCAGTGTATACATAGGTTCATTTCAGCGTTTTCAATTTGGTCTCATATGTGCTGTGTTGGTGTTGTAATTGCTGTCAAACTATCTCTGAATGCAAATTCTAGAACTAAGTTTTGTATTTAGCTTGTAATTTGCAGTTATTTCTAAAGGTGTATATATATATTAGGGCTGTCAAATGATTAATCACGATTAATCACATCCAAAATAAAAGTTTTGTTTACATAATATATGTGTGCATACTGTGTATATTTATTATGTATATATAAATACACACACATGCATGTATATATTTAAGAAGAATATGTTATGTTTATATATTAAATACATTTATATATAATATAAAATATAAGAATATAAATATATAAATGTATATACATGTAAATATTTTCTAAATATATAATTTATGTGTGTGTATTTATATATACATAATAAATATACCCTGTACACATACATATATTATGTAAACAAACCTTTATTTTGGATGTGATTAATCGTGATTAATCATTTGACAGCCCTAATATATATATATATATATATAAAACACACACACACACACTGAATTAAAATCAGAATTTAATTAAATCCTTTTCATTTTCACATTTTACATTTCATTTTAAACAATGTCTAGAAAAATTACACTCCAAGTGTAAAGTGTTACACGTGCTATTGTTGTTCAAATTTCACACTATGGGGTATTTAACACCTCTGCTGTTGTTTAATTAATAATGTCCTCTTTTCAGTGCAAACAAAAAAAATAATGTTAATTATGTTCAAAGTAAAGTTAATGTAAAAGGATAGACATAAAATCAAGAAAGTCTTCAGACAGATGTATACATTTCAACATTTATTGAACAAATGGGCAAAGTGGCAACTTTAAAGCATATACCAGATGTGTAGAGGTTAATTAGTCAGTCACATTCATTAAGTGTTGCACAGAAACATAAAGTAGTTAATAAAACACAAAATCATCAAATTTACCTAGACATGAACAAATATGACGTGTAGATTTGAGTTGTGTAGCATCCATGAATGATGTTCCTCATCGTCCCATCAGTGAGCGTGTATGGCTGTGTGGTCTCTTCTCTGCAATCAAGCTGTTTTTGTTAGTGCCTGCAGATAAAAGACAAAAGTAACACTCAAGGTCAGCTCTCCAACTGATTTTTTTTATATTAAATGTGTTTTTCATATACAACCCATTTGGCAATATTTTGAGGCAGACAATAGGTATTGACAGAAATGTCCAAATGTACCTTTTTGAAGATGTTTTTCAGCTTGACAGGATGACATTTTTCCAGATCCCTTGCAGCCTTGTAATGATGGTGGAATCAAATGAAGTAGGAGACCAATTGAAGCAATATAACTGTCCCATTCTAAATAACCGATATGACAAATTCAGCAAAAAATGCATGAACACAGAATATAGATACAACATGAATATAGATATTCTTATTCTGACATATAGCCTAAACTTAGACAATCTGTTTCATACTTCTTAACAGCTGATTCAGAGGTCAATTGGATCCTTGAAAGTCTTGGGAGAAGCCAGGAACTTGGCTTCTTGAAAAAAAAAGAAAAGAAAAAAGAAAAAACAATTAATGACAACATCTCTCTCAGGAACCATTCTGCTAAGTTGATTGTGTAGTCACACAGTAGCCGCTTTTCCACTGTCGGGCCAGTGCGAGCCAGGGCTTAAAACGGGCCGGGCGGGGCTAATAGCCTCGGGCCAGTAGCACAAGGCCAGAATAGCGCAGCGTTTCCACCGTCGGGCCAGAAGCTCCGCTGCGTGTCACTAAAACCCGCCCTTTACACGCCTCTCAGGAACAACGTCATGCAACCCCATCGTTTCACCAACAGAGAGAAGTTATCAGAAAACTAATCAGAAATAAGTCACTGGAACTAGTGCGATCACAAAACGAACATGATAACAGCGGCCTTTTGTTTGCATGCTTTGTTAAATATTCAAATTCAAAAGCATCGATGTTTTACTATAAGTGATACATTGATCATAATGAATTAATTTATCAGGACTCAAAATTAATCACACAGAAAAAAATGTATTTCTATTTTATTTATTTTTAACGCTTATGAAAATAGCCTGCTTATTCAGTCGAGACTGTTTCTGTTTATTTGTAGCCACAGTAGCCTATATACGTCACATTTAGAATGAATGATAATAACTCTATTTTTATAAAAGCTCCCGAACAAAAATCATTATTATATTTTGATGACATGTTATGTGGAGCTAAACTCTCGAGACAATACTTATGACAGATAAAATATGGTGCTAAATAAATACACAATTGTGATAGAGAATAAGAAGCTGACGTCTGATTTCTCCAAGTGGTTGCATTTACCTCCTTTGTTCATAACCACTCCTCTAGCCCCAGCTGGCCCGCTTTGGCCCAAGGTTTCCGTCGGGCCAAAAAACCCTGGCCTTGGCCCCGAGGAAGCCCCGACGAGGCACGATCAAGCACCGGAAGTGACAGTGGAAACGCGACTGGCCCTGGCACGCACTAGCACGCCCGCTTTAAGCCCGACAGTGGAAACACGGCTAGTGGCTCTGTTCACAACCTGGCATTAGCACGCATCTCGGGTGACACAATTGGCCATATACTTTTATTACAGGATTCGTTAAAAAATGAAAATTTCTTCAGTTTACTCAGCCAAGACTTTTGTTATCTTTGAAACACAACTGAAGATTTACAGTTTCACCTACCTTTAACTTACTTTCAGACACAGCCCTGCACGTCACCTGTAGGAGAAAAACATACAATCCGTCCCGTCAGTTTATAAACCGGCACGATTTGTTAAACCGAGGGAACAGTTTAAGAATTCGTGAGTACTGTTTACATACTGACGGGACGGATTGCAAAACCGTCGCCACGGATTGTATGTTTTTCTCCTACAGGTGACGTGCGGGGCTGCGTATTTTCACGATACTTGCATAAACGAAACGTTACTTGTCATAAGAAACACTTCACGAAAGCGTGTTTGTGTCTTGACGCAGATATGACGACACGACAGACATGATATTCAGCTCTGAGAACAAGCAACGGAAGACAGTAGCGAATAGAAGTTTTGAAACGTGCTCTAATTTCAGACTTTTGCATTAGATAACGTCAATCAAATGTTTGGTAAATGTTCCTCGTTATAGCAGCTCTGTCTGCAGAAAGACTGCACATCTGCAGCGGCGAGACGGACACTTCTACACGGTGTTGTGCGTCACAAAAAAGTTGTTAGTGCGTAATGTTTAACATCACACTATTACCGTTTCAAAGCATGGAAACAGCGAAACGCCGCACTCAATGCTTTAAAAAACAAATTCATTTACCATTTGATGAATTCTCTCATTTTAGTAGAAAACCTACCGAATATAACTTTAGCAGCTTCAGTCTTCAGCGCCAGATTCGCAGTAACCCCAGCCGAGTTTGGGGCTTGTGGCTTTAAAGCCCTAGGAGGAGATACGTTTAGTAATTTAGTCTCAGAAAAATAATAATAAGAAGAAGTTTAAATAGCATAACAGTATGTTGGCTTGTGCCAAGCCAACATAATTAACGAATGAACTTAACACTAAACCTGACAAAACACTCGCGGTTAGTAATGTGCTCACCACCAAATCATATTTCGAGTTAAATTATCAACAAAAATGTTTTTCCAGTGTACTTTTATCAAGAGAAAAGCAGTCCAGCTTACCGTCTGGGTCGCTCGAAGAAAAGATGGCGTTGTCACTTCGCGAGGCAGCAGTCACTGAAGGGCGGAGTCCAGACAATTCGGCGGGTCTTTTATTTCGCACTTTTAGTGTAAAAGTGAAATTACGCCATATAACAACACTGAACACGAGTACTGTTTAACACTGTGGATTGTTAATTCAAATCTTTGGGAATTAATAACTTTTAACACTGCAAATATTTCACTGCTCACTGCTGATTTTACTGCCCTGTAACGTGCTATGACTTCATCTCTGCCAAAAGAAAGACCGCCAACTGGACGTTCTTTTAATTTGAAAATCAAGCAGCCAATCACGGCTGGCTCTTGATATTGTACCTTAACCTTTAAAAGAAAAGGTACATATATGTACCTTTTAATGCTTGGGAACATATAAGCGAACCGAATGTGTGCAATTATTAACATTTTACATATTAACAAATTAACGTATTAACAAATTATTTACATTGGTAATCATGACACAACTGACATATTGACCACACTTTTTTCCTGTTTTCACAAATCCTCCAGTCCTGCTGTATCTGGATTCTCTATAATATACAAAAACAGAAAGATAAGGGACACAGTAACTTAGCAAAAAATATCAATAAAAGACAAATTGAACAATGGCTTGTTACCTTAGACTTAGACTTAGAAAACTTTAATGTCCTCAGAGAGGCAATTTGTGCCTTGACAACTAAAGTCATCATTATAAACAGAGCTACTGTTATTAAGAGTAAGTGCGATTAGGTGCGTAAAACGTAAAGCTTAGCTAGTGTTATGAAAAAATAGCATAACAGCATTTGCTAACCTAATTAAGTTTTTTTTTTTGCCCAAAGATTTTTTTTTTTTATATATATAAATGAAAATCCTTTCACCTTTTCACCTAAAAATTGGTGCAAAGAAAACATTGATTTGATTTATCTGTTTTAGTCCAAAAGTGCATGGTGCACATGTCCAAGTCTGTGATAAACTCATCAGTGAATGTTTATGATTGTACAACATCCCACTATATGATCATCATGTTTTGGTCAGAGGAATGATTTGGCAAAAGTACAATGCAGCCAGTTCACATCATGCATAGGCCCACTCCCCTAACATAGCCTAAATACAGAATGCCAATACCAGTACACAGAGGGCATTTAGAACAGAGACAGCCACAGAGCCAGCCACAGAGCCAGACAGCCTGAATGGAGTAAAACAAGCTTGCACTACCCTGACATGTTAGAAGTCTTTGACTTCAGTCATTAATAGCCATCTTGCGATCTTCATCCCACTGTCACGGAGTCCTTGGGCCCATGAGCACCAAAGTCTATTACAGATGCTGGCCTGGGGCTCTTTTCCCAGTACCTACTTTGCGTCTGTAGTGTCTTATCAACTCTGGCTTCTGATGTCAGTTACATGGCATGCAGACAGGAATGAAATTAGCACCTCACACCTATCAAATACAGGGTAAATTTAAAACTTCCAAGTCCCCTGCCACCAATGCAGAAATACACAATTAAGAAATATTATTTTTCAGAAGCAAAGATAAACTTTGCTGGCCACATCAGCTTAAGATTCAACAAGTGCAGATACAAGAGTGATAGATAAAAATATATACATAAAATAAAAAATAAAAAAACAGCTATGTAGGCTACCTTTCATGCAGATATGCTGTAAATAAAAATTGAACATAATTACTGTGTGTTATACTACAGACACAGATCTAAAATATTGCCTTGAAAGATGGATGAATACAGCAGGAGGTATTGTTGCACAGTGTAACTAAATATACAGTTATTGTACAGGAAATAATTGCACAGCTTAAGTTTAATATAAATCAAGAATAGTCAGTGATTGTTTATGCATCATATATCCAGTGTTTCTACTGTCGGGCGCTGACTCAGTGTTTACAATTCTGAAGTGTTCTGTAAAAATTTCATAAGTGGCAGAGAAAAAAAATGAGTGGAAACATTTTCAACCCCCACCCGTGGACTGTTTCAGCTGCTGCTGTCTGGCAAGTGGTCTGTTTGAAATGCTGCCCTGACAGTGTTTTTCTGTTATCATATATATTGACCATAGACTATATTGACACTTTAAAAATGTTGAAGCATTAAGACACAAAATCAATCTATATTCAACAAAATTCAAGGCCCTCACTGCATATAGATATTTATGTTGTATGTTGTTGAAAACATTATGTTGACGTACAGATCTTGTAAAAAATTCAACGTTGATTTAGAAGTGTTTCTGCCTTTTAACGTATTATGATAATTAATTAGCATTTAATGATTTTTTGATCATAACAGCTCTTCAATGTATATGTTAAAATATAATTATTATCATTATTAACAATAATAGTTTCACCCTCAAGAGAGCAGTGCAGCAGAAACCTTTTGCCTTGATTTTGTGTGAATTTACAATTTTGTCTGGTCACCTAACAGTTTACATTGCATTATTACATTTGTATTCATACACTGTCATGTCATTTGACCAATTAATTAAATAATAATACAGACTGCAAATAAAACTTAATACACCGCTATGTTAACTCGCGCAAACTATTGCTATTGTTATTGGTTGTTTCGCCGTTTTACTTTGAGCATGATTGGTTAATCTGTCTGTTTTCCAGGAAACTGTCCAATGAGAATGTGCGCGGCTCTGCGCGCCTATTTTAAATTTGAAAATATGTCCGTTACTTTCGGTCGGAGCAGCTGCTTTGCGTTGATTACTCGGTCAGACCTGGATTATTTTATATCTGCCTGTTGAATTCTTACATTTTGAGCGAATTTTAGTTGATATGTCAATGAAGATCAAAAGCTGGAATGTGAACAGAGGAAGGGGTCGTACGTGGTCTGTAAATACTGGCGATATCAGGTAAGAAAAATTTTTTCAGTCCTTAACAGTCTAACGTTAACGTTTAGGGACACGGGTAACTTAACTGTCATCTTAACGTTACTGCAACCTCATAAGATAAACAAGTTATCTCTGTGTGTGTTTTTGTACTGCTTCACTATTAGCGTAGCGATATTAGCATGTATTTCATGTGTTAGTACCATCTGACATTGCTGTGTTTTGTTGTTGGTAAGTTAACGTTATGTGTTTATGTTGTCAGCTAACGTTAGTTTAAAACTCAAACGCATGAGAGGAAAAAAAGCGTGGGAATGAGTAAAGTGATAAAACCGTCATTTATTCTTTAGAATTATGTTTACATAACCTCTTCAAACACTGATAACGATATTGAAAAGATATTTGTTTACTCTTTTTTTTTTTTTTTTTTTTATAATCAACCATTGGAATAAGATTTTTATCGGGGAAGAACACCCAACAGAAAGACCCCTGATTCACCAACGTAAGTCAATTTTACCCCACGTACTGTTCGAAAAACCTACACTAGGATAGTATTAAGTATGATTTTCATACTGTTACTGATAGAAAGTCTGAGTAACTTTCTGTCCTTTTGTCTTTCTTCTGCTGAAGTGGCGCACTGAAAGGGGAGATTCATGTCACCTTCATCAGTCCTTTCTTTAATCACTGGACACCATTAAGGGAAAGACCCTCAGACGTGTCATAATAGGATAAATGCGGCTGCAGGTAAAATTATTTGATGGGGATAGGGCTATTTGATTTTGGTGTACCAATTGGCTTTTTTGTGTGCTTCCCTTGCTATGATACACATTTCTGATGGGATTGCCATGCTTTAAGTGTATGTTTACATTTTTAATCATGTAATAACTAACAGTCTCAAAGATGACATTACTCAGTTCATGTTGTGTGAATGTTATAATGGCAAACGTTTTTACAATTTTAATCAATTTCATATAAATAATATATATATTTAAATGTTTCCTCACAATGTCAAAAGTGCTTGTTAAGTGCGGCAGCTTTTTTTTATACATTTTACAATTTTAATATGTAAGTTAACATTAACATTATGTCGAGTCAGCAGCACTAACGTTAAAACTCGCCGTTTGTAACGTTACATTATGTATTAACCTTATAAAAGTCTGTCTAGCTTTAGCAAATGTAACATTATGCCGGTCCTAATAAAGTTAAAACGTTATTAACGTTAGCCCTGAATGTGAAACATGCATCAGCCATCATAACGTTAACGTTAAATACCTGTGGTTGACTAACATTAATTTAATAACGTTAGCTGTTAACTTAACGTTACATCTTACAAGTTACTGTTGCCTCTTGCAAACACGTAACAGTTAAGTTAACGTTAAATAAAAGGCTGTTGCAGGTTGGGACCTTGTTTTATACAGTCTATGGTTTAACTTAGTTAACGTAATGTTAAGTTAGGACCTGACAAAGACTTGTCTCAGTGGCACGTTAGCAGTGGCACATTCAGTCAGTTAACATTAACGTTAGCTTGATATGAATACTATTAATCTAGGAAACGTTATAACGCTACGTTGCTCCTACCGTTAAAGTAACGTTAAATTACTGGTAACGTAAATACTTTACCTGTAACCTGCGCGTAACGTAACGTTACCTCCTAGTTATACACATGCCTGGATTTTTAACTTTCTCAGCTGACTAAGTTTGTTCTCCTTTATAGTGAACCAGACTCATCGTGAGTGAAAATAACGATTTAACATGAACTTTCATGTCCCTCCTTATCCATAGTTTTTGACAGATTGGACTAGTTAACTTACTTCAACAACTTCTGGGTGAGTGTTTGACAAGTAAGTCGCTGAATTAGTTCTCTGCGTTTTGACCAAAAATTTATATCAAGGTAATTATGCCGGTTTTCAGGTTTATGACAGGGTTTTTTTCATGCATAATCAGGCTTTTTTTTTTTTTTTTTTTTCATGCATAGTCAGGTGTTCAATGCATTTTCTACTGTTTGAGGAGAGGAATTACTGCAGTAAATTGACCTAGAATGGTCTACTTTACTGTCATTAGTGAATATTGTAGATAGGGCTGGACTAGAATATTCGAATATTCGTTCAGTAGGTTGGTATTTGATTTGAAAATTTGACATTCGAATATTCCTTTTTTTTCTGCTGTATTTGTTTTCTCGAAACGGTTCTCATTCGCGCTTGACATATGTTTTTACACTATTAAATCTGGCGAAATACAATACTCTTTTGGCCATTTTTAATAGGATGGACAGTTGAAGGAACCTAACCTCGTTATACTTAATACATTTATTTGCTTCTTCTTGGCCTACTAAAGTGTTCCTGGAGTAATCTCTGACTAGAGCGCAGAACAGCAGAGTTTGTATGGACAGAAGTGCATGCCACCAATACTTAAAGGGATACTCCACTTTTTTTGGAAATAGGCTCATTTTTCAACTCCCCCAGAGTTAAAAAGTTGAGTTTTTCTAGGCTGATATGGCTAGGAACTATACTCTCATTCCTGCGTAATAATCAAGAAACTTTGCTGCTGTACCATGAGTGCAGCAGGCGTAATGATATGACATAACTTTTCATTTTCCGTCGGTTTTAGTACACGATGTAACTACAGAAGAGTCAAGTTTTAAATAGGAAAAATATCGAAACTCTTTGTTCATTTTTTTGAGAGAGATGCTAATGGTCTTGTCCGGTTCAATTCATTATGCTAAGCTATGCTAAAAGTGGTACCCCCAGACCTGGAGATCGGCTGAATGGATTCCAAAATGATAAAACTCAACTGTTTAACTCTGGGGGAGTTGTAAAATGAGCCAAAAAAAAGTGGAGTATCCCTTTAAACTGATCCAGAAAGTATTCAAATCCACATCATAAATGACAAAAGTAATTACCAACAGACATAGCTTGATGACCAATCTACTTAAAGCTCGTCCCCCATGATCTGTGTCTTTTTCATCAGATTGACTCAGAATTATCGCCTTCTTTAAAGTTTGTCATTTCACTTAACCCATCTGTAATGATAAAACACTCATTCCAGAGGTTAATGACACAATATCCACACAAACAAACTAGCACATACAAGACATAAAGTGCAGTCACATCACACACTCAAAGTTTTCTTTATAGCAGTTAGCTCTAAAAATATTTACTTCACATTTTCTTTAGGTTTTACCTAATTAACATAGTCTCTTAATCAGTTTCAAAGCATATCTGTTCACCAATATCTATAACTAATAAAAGACAAATTTTTCGATTTCGATTTCAATCACAAATTTAAAAAAAAAAGACAATCTATCACGATTTTTTGATCAATTTTGCGATTTCGATTTTAATCACGATTTTGACACACACAGACATGCTTTACAGTCATAAATGCATTCAGCATAAATTTGAAACATATTTCCAAAAGAAAACCAATGAGAGCTTTATCAAAAAGTTGTAACTCCTCTAGAACAGACATAAGTCAAAATAATCACTAAATAAAGATGTCAAACAAAATGTATAGACATATGGCAAAATAAAATAAAATAAAATAAAACCTGTGTCCAGGGCTTTTTTTTTTCTTTGCCATGCATTGGTCATAGAGCTCATTGTAGCGGTGCCTCAGGTGCTGAAATATATTTATTGCCCAAGGTTCACACGTACTCCGTTTGCAGTGCGTATACAGTATGTGTATGCGGTGCAGAAGCAGCAGCGAGAGCGCATTATTGTAACGCAAAAGCAGATTAAAATAATGCGCGAGGAATCTATCCACTCGCACGCAGATTTCCTTTTCTTTGACACAAAACCAGACACGCGTACTCAGATACACGCTGCTCTCGTCCGGAGAGAGTGCGCGCACTTAAAACATGTCTCCTCTCACTCACTCACAACTCTCTCTATGCTCATGCGCTAGATATTCATTCTTTTCGCACCTTTCTATTTCTAATCTTTTCTGTTCATCTTTTACTGCGTGCAGTGTGAAGGTCTGATTCATTAACATGGGCTCTGAAAAAATACGCATCACAGACAGTGTGTGAACCTGGAGTTAGGCATATGCCCAGTCTGTTCTGTTCTCGCACTCTACTTAGGTGCGCTTCATTCTGATTTGATTGGATAGCATACTGCGGGAGGTCGGGACCGTGGAAAATCATGCTATAAAGCGATTTAGAAATCGCGCACCCTCAAATCGTGATTTTATTACGATTTCGATTAATCGCACAGCCCTAGTTGTTTTGGTTCATTATCATTATTTTGTTTAAGCTTGCTTCAGCAGGCCGATGACAGACAGACAGAGCACCATCCCTTCCTCCACTCAAGCATTCTCACTCACTCCACAGGGTAACTGCTGTGTTGGCGACTGGGCCTATTCTTGCAAGAATAAATACTTCTTTCTTTTATTAATTTGACTCTGAGTGTCTCTTATACGCAGTGATGATGTTTAATGTGAATTTTTGCCACAACATAATCGAGGTGAAATGTTCAACCCCTACTAACTTAGGACTGGCCCAAAAGTGATTCTTAGATGCATCACGATATGGACGGTTCTGAATCGATTTACAAATGTCAAACTCGATTTTCACAGAAGTGCTGCGCCCAGAAAGTCTGACGTGCAAGTAACAGAAACCAGTGTTCCCCCTATATTCGGCGCACCGCCGCTGTTGAATTATGAGCGCCGCTACTAAACTTTCACACGATCATGAAGTCAGCTTTGTGGTAAAACAGGCGGTTTGGAAAATTATGGCATGAAAGCATGCTCTTGGTGATGGTGTGTGATGTGTGCATGTGCATTTGTAGTGTTCCTGAAGTACTTGACTTTTATTTTGTTATTGGAGGGATTAACTATTTTGATAATAGTAATTCCTCATGTAAAACATTTGTTGGTTCCAGCTTAATACATGTGAAGATTTTTTACCTTTTCTACTTTTTATTTTACTTTATAAACTCTGCAATAATAACAAACTATTCCATTTGACAATGAATGAAAATTCGAAAATCATGACCCATCTCTAAATTCAATAATTGTACTGCGAGTCAGAATAATTAAACTCAGTCTCTTGCCAAAGGTTTGTGCCAAAATCACACTTGATTACAGTCAGTTTTACAAGTGGTTTTAAGATTTCGTTGATCACATTTACAGAGCAGCTTGAACCCTTTTAAGAAATTTTAACCCCTTAATGTTCCTGCATTAGAAGCATTAATAGAGGCAAAGTTTGTTCATGCTCAATTTTCATTCAAGCTCCAAACTGCAATTATTGTTAAGCGGCAACCTAATGGCTCTGCTCTGCCGATGCTGTGAGGGTAGGAGGCAAAGTTGCCATTGTGTGTAAATTGAAAACAATACAATGTGGCCACCGTTGATGTGTAGGAATTTTTACAAGCATGATGCATCTTATCTATTTTTCAGGACAAGGCCTGGTGAGAGCCACTACAGAGGATCATAGCCATTGATGGAATTCTGAAAGGACGTGGGTGAATATCAATCTGCCAAATGAACATTCACATCTGTATATTAATACTGATTATATATGAACTTGTTTGTTTGTTACTGGAAAGAACTTAGCTTCTATTGTTTTTGACTGAAGGACTTGACCGTGTTTTAAGCCTATGTGCATTTTCTATTACCAGTACCTGCTCTGGCCATGCTCCATTTTCCATTGCAGATCATACCCAGAGATAGTACCCCTCAATGCAGCTGGTCATCATAGCAAGGCCACACACAACTGCCGCGATGTAATGTACAATGCGACACACACACCTGCGACCCACATACAGCTGTATCTTGATTTAAGTTAAAACATTTCAGCATTACTCAGAATGTAAAGACAGATACTTAAAGGTGCTCTAAGCGATGCCGGGAGTCGTAACTTCTTGTTGACGTTTGAATTGTTGTCAAACAAAACGGAGGCTAGCTAGACCCTCCCTCCTCCTCATGTGTGCACTAAGCCCCCCAAACCCCACCCCCAAATCTTTCTTGTCGGTTATTGGCTGGAACAGTTTGTTATGTTTCGTGGTGCGGGTGTGCCCAGTTTGTTTTTCTTGTTGTTTGTGGAGCCTGTGGTGTCTAGAGAGACCGCGTTTTTTTACAGTGTGTTCAGGGGACAGGCAGCTAGAGGATAGTGAGGAGATGTTTGCTGGATGTGACAAAAAATTTTTGGCCTAAAAAACGTGTGACATCACTTAGAGCACCTTTAATTAATATAACATTTAATTTAACTAAAACAAATATCAAAAACATGTCTAATACTTCATCAACGCGTCATACTCCTGGAAAAGACCCACATAAAGCACATATTTTAAAATGATTAAAGGAACACTCCACCGTTTTTTGAAATAGGGCTTATTCACATTATTTCCTACATTTAGATAGGTGGGCAAATGCATTTTTGTGTCAGTGCATGCATTGTTTTAGTTTGACTGGGTCAGCGTTAGCTTAGCTTAGCACAATTAATAGAATCAATTATTAACATCTAAAATCCCCTTAGCAAAAGTGATCAAAAGATTTAAAGGCCGTGTTGCATGGTTAATTTTTCAACGAATTTGTGCAATTTGCTTGTTGGTAATGAACATTTAAACTGTTATCCATTGTATTTTATGTTGTTGGGTATCACAAAATGGAATAAAATACGAAAAAAGTAGGTACTATCTTACAGCGGTTTGCAATGATTCTCCTTTCCCCCACAATGCATTGCATTACGTCACATTGGGGAGAGAATTTACCAAAGCCCGCCTTGAGAGCGACTAGAGAGACGAGTAGTAGACGAGAGTATTCAGATAGCGCAGATTATAGATAAATACATAGATATAGATAGACAGACAGACAGATAGATCGATGGATAGATATCGACCAACAGCGACCAAACGCACTCACTTCTTACAGCACCAGCTTTCCAACGCAGCTTCCACACAAGCACCAGCCAAACATAGCGACAGACACGCGGCTACGTTTACAACAACATTTTCACCGGAGGAAGAGATAAACGCTTAGAAACGCCCATATAGCTAGTATGATGCTTTCTATTTCTAGATGACAAAGACAAAGTTTACCAGTACGACACTATGACAAAGGTTACCGGTACTTATCTGAACTAACGTCACGATCACTGCCACTAGATATAAAGAAAACGTTGATTTTTCTCTCGGTGCTATCCAATGACAGTAAAAAAAAAATATATATATATATATATATATATATATATATATATATATATATATATATATATATATATATATATGTTTGTCGTTATTGTGCACTGCTGCTCGTAGACTAGCTCCAGTGCTCATTGCTGCATTGCTAAATGACAGCAACTCACCAGGACACTTCACCAACTCTCCACTCATTCTCCTCGGACCATGCATTTAATTGGCTTTGACGGCCATCAGTTCTTGGCAATTCCTCATTTGCTCTCTCACGTCTGGCTGGTTCAAAATTATAGGGCTGCGGGCCATCATACATGTTGGCTCTTGCCACCTCTTCCTTACCCCAGTTTTTATCGCAACGTTACATTGTCCTAAAATCATTTTTTCAACGTGTACCACTTGCATAAACACTGCGTCCGTAGGCAGTATTAGGGGCTGTCATTGTTGTTTCGCGTCCTGTGTGATGTCGGAACTCGGAGTACATCGATCTAGTACGAGTTCACCAGTGGGAAGTCACGGGTTTGACTGCCGTTCCAGTGCACTTTCACGGGTTTAAGGTTGGAAAAACACGGGTTAAGGGTTGCCTGGAACGCGCATCATACTAGGCTGAGGCTTCCTTTCCTCCACTTCTCCCCAATGTGACGTCATCACCGAATTGCGTAAAAAAACCCCGTTAATACCAAAAACGTAAAAAACTGGTCTTTAAGGCCATTTTTGAGACATTTTAAAAAATGATATACATATCTTGAGTGATTTATGTACCCAATAAACCAAAATCTCTTACAACCAACAAAATCAAAGTTATGGAAAAACCCACCTAATTACTTCTTGTGGCCTGCGTATTCACAACGAGTACAAATAGCGATCCAGATTAACACTAGGCAATTTCCTAGGCAGATATTGACTTGGGACTATATTATGGGGAAGCACAGGCGAAGCACTGCTGCACAGGTGAAGCACTGCTACTTCGGCGCAGAGATATCACGCAACACATGAAATCCCACGACTTCCACAAAAAAACCCACGGAAGTCGTGGGATTTCATGTGTTGCGTGATATCTCTGCTAGCTGGCAACAAAGGATTCCTTTCAATGTGCTAAGCTAAGCTAACGCCGACCCAGTCAAACTAAAACAATGCATGCACTGACACAAAAATGCATTTGCCCACCTATCTAAATGTAGGAAATAATGTGAATAAGCCCTATTTCAAAAAACGGTGGAGTGTTCCTTTAATATCCACATCACTGCTGTATTTTTCAGATGTCAGATCAAATTGAGGGGAACAAGCCTGCATCCCAATGTGCACACTATCCCATCCTAAATAGTATATAAGAAAATACAGTATATATTTTTTTGTACGATAGTTGTTTTTACAGAACATCTCTGCAGTGAATGTTTTTGTTTAAATAATTCCAAGGATATGAAGTAGATTGATTATTATTTTAACGTTATTACATTGCATTTCTACGTGGGCCTATATTTGATGGCTTTTATTCTGATGCGAGTGATGTACCCTTTTTACACACTTATCTCATTAAGAGGGGAAAAGTCTGTCCATCTTCATTTCTGAAAATGTGTAACATTTGAGACCCCAGCTTGGTCACATTCATATTTCATTAATGTTAATTAAATAACTTGCAGTTCAGAAAGTAGTTAGAACTACCACTTGATGCCATTATGTACAGTAATAGTACGATTTGATTAGACATTTGAACTTAAATTGAAGTGTTCAAGCCATTAAAGGGTTAGTTCACCCAAAAATGAAAATTCTGTCAGTAATTACTCACCCTCATGTTGTTCCAACCCCGTAAGACCTTCGTTCATCTTCGGAACACAAATTAAGATATTTTTGATTAAAATCTGAGAGCTGGATCACTCCACCATAGACTTCTATAGACGTTATAACTTGCTGGCCCAGAAAATGTATTAAAGACATCGTTAATATAGTCCAAGTAACTACAGTGGCTCAATCTTACATTTATAAAGTGACGAGAATACTTTTTGTGCGCAAAAAATAAACACAAATAACGACTTTATTCCACTATTCATTTCCTTCTCTCTGTGCCTCGAGTCTTTTCACGTAGTGTGATAGCGCAGCACGTCTGTGTTGTACCTCACACGCTGGTCACACGTAGGCTCACTATTGGCCGATGCTGGTCATGTGTGTGGTGTGTGTGACGTACAACATCACACTACGTGAAAACACTCGAGGCCCAGAGAGAAGGAAATGAATAGTGGAATAAAGTCTTTATTTATTTATTTATTTTTTTTTGTGCACAAAAAGTATTCTCGTCGCTTTATAAACTTAAGATTGAGCCACTGTAGTCACTTGGACTATATTAACGATGTCTTTAATACATTTTCTGGGCCAGCAATTTATAACGTCTATAGAAGTCTATGGTGGAGTGATCCAGCTCTCAGATTTAATCAAAAATATCTTAATTTGTGTTCCGAAGATGAACAAAGGTCTTACGGGGTTGGAACAACATGAGGGTGAACTAACCCTTTAAACAAATTAAACATAAAAATCTTCCACCGTGTATTTTTCCTCTTCCACAGTCGGTGATGCAGGGAGTCTTGTGATCGATTGTCAAGCCAGCCAATCACAATTTAGCAGCCTCATCTCTGATTGGCTGGAATTATGGCATATTGTAACACTGGGTTGTGTTGAGCAAGCGAGCCGTCTGCGCTTAGAGAGCACTCAGGGCTGGTATGAGAGGAGTAAGAAAGTGAAACTTTGCACATGCGAAAGAGAACATCTGCGCACATCCAAATACTTATTTTAAAAGCAAAATTGATTTTTGTTCGCTCGAAATATTTTATTATCTGAGAGACAGATATTTCTCTGCAAAACTGAGTTCACACGCGTGCGAAATGCCCTTTCGCATGCTCAAAATGTGATCTTGCGCACGCAGAATTGTGACCGAAATCTAACCCCATAAACTTTTTGGGCATTTATCCTTATTCTGTTGTGAACATGAGCTACTTTCTCCCAAAGCCACAAACTAGAGAAGACTCAAATTGTGATGTTATCACGTGTAAAATCTGGAGCCGCTTGTTAAAGGAGAACTCCGGTAAATTTTAACATTGAGCTCATTTTTTTTTAAATTTGGAGTGCTGTCAGTACAGAGAACAACGACAAAAATCGGTGTTTCCTATACCATGTTATCCTCTTTTTAAAATTTGCACCCTGTTGACTTCAATGGGGCAAGTTTTAAACCTGCTTTTAACCTCTTAACATCCTTGATGTGTCATTACAAGTGCCCAGCCATGTGAGTGATTCCTTTCAGAGTGAACGCGCTGAATCTGACTGCAGTAGATGTGAAAGATATGAATAAAAGTGATGTTAATTCAACCAGCGCACATACCTGTATTTACTTCCTGTCGAAGTCCACAGAAGTCGATTGTCGAGTTCACGCGCACGATCATAAGTAACTAAGCAACAGTGGAGAACTCGACAATTGACTACTGTGGACTTCGACCGAAAATAGGAAGTAAATACAGGTATGTGCACTGGTTGAATTAACATAACTTTTATTCATATCGTTCACATCTACTGCAGTCAGATTCACTGTGTTCACTCTGAAAGGAATCAATCACACGACTTAACATTTTTCTTTCGAGGGGAAATATACATCTCAAATGGGGATATGCAGTGAAAGGATGGGACATTGCTGTAAAATGTCAGAAAAATGTATGTATGTATTTAGTGAAAGTTGTTGATGCAAATGCTCTTAACATAGACCTTCCGGTTTTTGTACATTCAAAACACCATATACTAATACGGAATGTGTGGACATAAACTGTAATGTTGCTTGTAATTGCTGTCAAATAATGTTTATATTAAGTAAATCCCATGCACTAATAAGAAAAGTCTGTAGATATATTGGAGTTGCTTGTTATTACTGTCAAATTATGTTCATATAAGGTTAGTCCCATGCACTTATAAGGAAGTTCTGTATATATCGGAGTTGCTTATTATTACTGTGAAACAGTGGTTATATAAAGTAAACCCCATGCCGTAATGGAAAAAGTATGTACATATATTGGACAGTTGCTTGTAATTACTATCAAATATTGTTTACATAAAATAAACATGTGTATTTTTACATATATTGGAGAATTGCTTGTAATTACTGTCCATTAATGTTTATATAAAGTGAACCCATACATTGAGTAAATGTCATGTTGATATATTGGAAAGTTGCAATGTTTATATAAAGTATACCTCATACATTGATGGTAAAAGTATATAGATTTATTGGATAGTTGCCTTTAATCACTATAATATATTGTTTATATAAAGTAAACCCTTGTACATTAATGGTAAAAGCATGTAAAGTTATTGGAGATGTGTTTGTAATTACTGTCAAGTATTGTTTATATAAGGTAAACCCCCATATATTAATGCTAAACGTATGTAGATATATAGATATATTGGGAAGTTGCTTATAATTACCCTAATAAAAATGTTTTTATAAGGTAAAGCCCCATACATTAAAGGTACAAATATGTAGAAATATTGGAGGGTTGCTTGTAATTACTACAAATAATGTTTGTATAAGGTAATCCCCTGTACGTAGATGGTTAAAGTGTGTAGAAATATTGGAGAGTTGCTTGTTATTACTGTCAAATAATATTTATATAAAGTAAACCCCCGTATTTAAATGGTACGAATATGTAGAAATATTGGAGAGTTACTTGTAATTACTGTCAAATAATGTTTATATAAAGTAAACCCCCGTATTTAAATGGTAATAGTTTTAAGAAATATTGGAGAGTTACTTGTAATTACTGTGATATAATGTTTATATAAAGTAAACCCCCGTATTTAAATGGTAATTGTATTTAAAAATATTGGAGAGTTACTTGTAATTACTGTCAAATAATGTTTATATAAAGTAAACTACCGTATTTAAATGGTAATAGTATTTAGAAATATTGGAGAGTTACTTGTAATTACTGTCAAATAATGTTTATATAAAGTAAACCCCCGTATTTAAATGATAATTCTTGTAGATGGATTGGATTATCTTAAAAATATACCAAATAATACTGTATTAAAACAGAAGTCTTTGTTTTAATTATGTCATTTTAAGGTATTTCTGCAATATTTTTAAGTTTTTATACAGATTTATACATTCATTTAACATTCAACCGAGATTTTTTTTATGAGATTTTTTTTTTCTTTCTACAGCAGTTTGACTGTAAAAATACAGAAAATGTTTACGGTAAATATCCGTTTTCAAAAAACAAAATTTTTCTGTAAAATAATTTAAGGTTGTTTACTGTAATTTGACGGTAAGTGGTTGGCAACTTTGCTGCCAGACTTTTTACCGTTATTTTACGATTTTTTTTTTTTTTTAACAGTGTGGAATGTAGTGGTAAATAGGAAAAGAAAGACAATTAGTGGAAATATATCTGAAACAGACAGTGAGAATGGAAGTCATGTGTCAATGAAAAAAAAGAAGAGTATAAGGTATTGATGAAGTTTAGATCTTTAAATGCGATTAACTCGTTGAAACTGTCTAAATCACTGAAGGAAAAGATCGGAATGATGGAAACTGTTAAGACTTTAAGAGAAGGCAGACTTTTGTTATTTTGTAATGATAACAGACAAGAAAAAGTTTGATTGTAGGACAAAAAGTTATTTGTTCAATTCCAGAAGACAAAAGACGGGTTAAAGGAGTAATATCAGGAGTATCTCCTGATGTTCAAGTTGAAACGATTAAGAAAAAAACTTTAACTGGAGCGACAGTGTACGACGGGAAAGATTGAAGTGTAATAGAAACAATAAAAAAAAATTGACATTCTCTCAGTCATGATCCACTTTGATGAAAATAAGCTACCTAGCAGAGTCTTCTTAGGGTTTGTAAGTTATATGGTCAGCCCATATATTCCTCCTCCTCTGACATGCTATAAATGCCAAAGGTATGGGCATGTGGCGGCAGTTTGTAGGGGTAAACAGAGATGTGCAAGATGTGGGGGTGAGCATGAATATGGTAAATGTGCGCAAGAAATTAGTCCCAAATGCTGTAATTGTGGAGGAGAGCACAGTCTTATTGCAAATAAAGTCTTATTGCAAATGGTCAAGAATTTAAGGAATATATATCCATGAAAGAAAGCAGCCCAGATATAATATGTATACAAGAAACTTGGCTTAAGCCACAGTTGATTTTTTACTTTACAAGGATATACAATAATTTGGAATGATAGGAAACAAGGGAATGGAGGTGGGATAGCTACTTTCATTAAACAAGGAATTGGGTTTAGAAATATTGTAAGAGATGTGGGGCAAGAGGTAGTAGTTGTGGAAAGTATGGGAAGGGATACAAAGTTATAAAGTAATTAATTTCTACAATCCATGTGAGCAGTTGAGTTTAAATGTGTTGGAAAATATTGGTGGGAATATAGAGAATAAAGTGATTTGGTGTGGTTATTTTAACACACATAGCAAGTTGGTGGGGGGGGGGGGAAGGTTAGTATGCATTAATTGGGGAAGGTTAGTATGCATTAATGATGGAAGTAATACAAGAATGGATGTTAATAGTGAGCATGATTCAGCATTAGATTTAATGTTAGTGTCGTGATAATTTAGCTGGAAAGTGTGAATGGAATATAATGACGCAAAGTACTATAGGAAGTGATCATTTTCCTATTGTTGTTAACATTGGGGTGGACATAACAAAAGTGGAAGTGGTGAGAAATCCAAGATGGAAGTTTAAGACTGCTGAATGGGGGATCTTTAAAGAATTGTGTCAAAATAAAATTTATGAAATTAACTATTCGGATATAGATGTAGATAAGTTAAGTAATAAAATAATTGATGTACTTAGAAATACAGCAGAGGAGGTAATTGGCAAAAACAAATCTAAAAACAGAAGAAAAGCGGTTCCATGGTGGAATGAAAAATGCAGTGAATTAGTTTGTAACAGAAATAAAGCTCTTAGGAAAGCAAGAAAATCGCTAGTGTTCACTGATTTTATTAATTATAAAAGAGCTCAGGCAATAGTGAGGAGAGAAATTAGAAGAGCAAAGAAAAATTATTGGAGGGAGTTTTGCAATAAAATTGGGGTTGAAATTTAATTTAATGAACTGTGGGGTATGATCAGGAAGATGGGAGGAATTCAGAGGAATACTAGCATTCTGGTGTTAATTGACAACAACACTATTGCAGTAAATGATAGTGATAAAGCTGAAATATTAGTGGAGACATTTGTTAAGGTTCATAGTAATGCGAATGTATCAGAGGACATGAGGAGGTACAGGGAACAGTGTGTTATGGATAATGATCGGATATTTGTAAAGAAGAATCCAGATGGAGGCACACTAGATTCAGATTTCACATTATATGGGATGAAAAGAGCATTGGTGGGGATTAAACAGACTTCTCCTGGTAAAGATGGTATTTGTTATGAGGTCATTAAATATGATATTAGGACTCTTTAATATGGTTTGGGAAACAGGGAAGTTGCCTGATGCATGGAAGCACAGGGTTGTGATGCCGATCGCCAAACCAGGAAAAGATCAATCTCAGACAATCAATTATGGATTATGGACCAATATCTCTGACTTCCAATATTTGCAAACTTATGGAATGAATTGTTATGAATAGATTGTCATATGTTATTGAGAGCAAGAACCTGTTTCCTGAATATCAGAGTGGTTTTTGGAAAGGGAGGAATATCATGGATTCAGTTTTATGTTTGGAAAATGAAATCAGGAAGGCTCAAGTTAAGAAGGAAGTAGTAGTAGGTGAGTTTTTCAATATTGAAAAGGCATATGATATGTTGTGGAAGGAGGGTTTGTTATTGAAATTGGATAGAATGGGAATTAAAGGTAAAATGTATAACTGGATATTGAAATTTTGTTTGGAAGAACAATACAAGTGAGAGTGGGTTCTGCATACTCTTGGGTTCTTCCAATAGAGAATGGAACTTCTCAAGGTACACTGTTAGACCTTACCGGGTTTTTTTACAGTAAAATACTGGCAACATTGTTGCCAGCTAGTTGCTGTAATGAATCTTTAACAGTGACTAACTAGAGTAATTACTTTAACTGAACCATTACGGTGACTAACTGGCAACAGTGTTGCTAGTATTTTACTGTAACTGAACCATTACAGTGACTAACTGGCAACAGTGTTGCCAGTATTTTACTGTAACTGAACCATTACGGTGACTAACTGGCAACAGTGTTGCCAGTATTTTACTGTAACTGAACCATTACGGTGAGTAACTGGCAACAGTGCTGCCAGTATTTTACTGTAAATAAAGAATTACAGTGAATAACTGGCAGGAGTGTTGGCAGTTATTTACTGTAATGACACGAAACCACTCAGTATAATACTGCATATAAATTTACTGTATATAATATTTGTATAACACCAGAATGACTACAATATTCTTATATTTTTTTTTTTTTTTTTAAAAGAGAAAGCATATAAAATGTTCATACAAATATATTTTATTAATTTGGGAAAAAACAAATACATAACATGAAATATATCATAAAATTAAACAAATCAGAACATATACTAAAATGAAAAAAAAAAAAAAAAAAACAACCACATTATCTATAGAATTGGCTAAATAACATCTTACAACCTCAGTAAAAATGATAAACAAAATACAAGCATTCTTATTTCCTTAACAATATAATAACAAAAATAAAATAAATAAACAACAACGCCAGTATTTTAGTAACTTAATTCATCAAGCATATTTTCAATACAAAAGCAAATTATAGAAATCAATATTTACAATAAAATTATAACCAAATAGAAATAATGTTTTCTTCCTTTACAATATAACACACACACATACACAAATAAATAAATAAAAATTAACAAAGCCAGTGCATTTTAGTGAATTCTAGCAATTTATCTGGCATATTTCCAACATAACTGGCAAAATAATTATATTACATCACCACAATATAAAATTATAACCAAAAAACAAAACAAAACAATAAAAAATATACACCACCCAAAATATAATACTCAGTCACCATTGACCCACATGTTGTTCCAAACCTGTAATAATTCAACAAAAATTAAATTACCAGTTTATGTCTTTATAATGAAAGTGTTAATAAATACTGCTTTTGCTTACTTAATTAGATGTTTTCCATTCAAATTCGGTAAGGCTCTGCAAAAATGTATGGACATGTGGATTCACATTTTGAACCTTTCTTTTAACTGTAGACCCAGTTTTGCGGCTGGTTCCCGATTTTGCAGCACACTTTGTCCCCTCAGGATTAATCCTCACAAAGAACCTAATCCTCAAATCAGACAACATCTATTTTAGAATTTTATCAGTTAGTAAAAAAAAAAAATCAAACTGTATTATGAGAACCAAGTACAACAACAAATACATAATGGCAAAAAAGTTTCAAAAACAGTAGTTGTTCCCGTGTGTATTTGGACTAGCCATTCCTTAAATAAAACCATGGTTGGACATAATGATTTTTAACACTTACCTTTGAATTAGCTCAAGTGTGGCACTGGCTGACTCCTGGTACTCAATATTAAAAACATAAAAGCAACCAAAAAGCGCAGAGAGTGGTGCAGCAAAATCCAGCTTCTCTTCAATGCAATGTGTCACTTTCCCCTCAATGCTGACCATCCACTTAGATGAAGTTAGAAGTTTATCTCCTGAAATATGAAAAGTCACCATAAAAACTGCAAAGAAACATATAGGTTGTTTACTATATATTTTATGTTTACCAAGCATGATGAGCCTTGGTGTGGCTGGTAGGGTTTGCTCAGTCTCTATTGACATCTTGGTGGAGGTTTCCTTGAAAACAACATAAAAAAAAAGATTACTCAGCAAAAACTTACCAATGTTCCCTTTAAAAAGGTTTATTTTAATAGTTTTATTTAATTATTTAAATAAAAATTAGTGCATTAAAGGGAGAGTCTTACACAAAATGTAAACTTTTTTTTTTTTATTTACTCTCCATAATGTTGTTAGAAACCTATTTGTGCCACATACGAATGTAAGTATACCAATATATATATATATATATATATATATAAACTGATTTACATTTTAAAATATGTCAGTGCAGTTGTTTTGTCTCAAGATACACACCAGTAATGGTGTTTTCTAAGGCATGTTTATCAAATATTCTTAGATGTCCTAGTATAACTAGTATTATTTTAAGCCATATCTATGAAACCAGGACTCCATTTATTATTTTAATGGGTTACTTTATTAGTGCTGTAATGTCATAATTACTTACATCTACTAAAATGAAGAGAGAGTTTTCTTTTTCTTTGAAGTATTTCATTGTCAGTAGGATGGCTCATATGGCAGTCTTGTTATTAGTTGCTGGTGTGGCTTCAATTTCTTTTAGGAGAGCCTGGACCTCTGCATTCCATTTTAATGTCTGTTTTTGAAAGTAGTTCACAATCCTATTGCTTTTGCCAATCAGGCATTCACTGAGGCGACTGCTTATGTCAATCCCTGTAAGGATTTCAAAATGATTGCATAGGCCTCTTTTAGTGAATAAATATGGCCACTCAACTTCTATGTCACTAATGGCTGGAGGGGGACATGAATTAATCATTTGTCGCTGATAAATGTAAGTCTCTTGCATTAGGTTGTCCACATCAGACAGTTCAGTAGAACGTGGGCCTCCAGACTGAAACTTTTCTAATACAACCTTTCTCTTCATTTCAAGAGATTCTGTGGTCTCTCCATCAGGCATGGAGGTAGGTTGCCAATTAATGCATCCATAACTATCAACTTTACATCTAACTTTTTTGACTGTGCAGCTGTTCAGTTCTTGTTCTGCTGTGTTTTTTTTGGGTTGACGTATCCTGTGTGCTACATTGTCTCTATTAACATGTTCTACTCTGGGTTTCAACTGTCTTTGAAGTGAACTATAGCCTTTTCCCAGTTGTTCCCCTTCCTCTGAAAAGTCTCCAAATGTTAAAGAATGTTTAGAAAAAATTTGTTTTGCTACTTCCCCACAGTCAGCTAAGTTTGGGTTTGGGCAAAGTTCTCTCATGGCTGTCACAACATTTCTTACAAACTCTCTCCTCGGTCCAAGTGGAGCCCTCTCCTTATTGGATGCTGCATGTAGGAGGGCTGCAGGCATGCGTTCCCAAGGAATCTGGAACATACTGAGCCAATCAGAATTTGAAGGAGTGTAAGAAGTGGATGGCTGTTCAGATAGTGAGTCGTGTGGTGGTAATGGGGTGAATGTGATCTCAATTGCCATTTCATCCACTTGGCCTCTAGATGCTTTGAAAAATACAGAGAAACAAAGTGAAAAGTTGTATACACTTAATAGACTATACGGCCTGGTTTCACAGACAGGGCTTAGCCAGATTTTATAAACATGCTTTAGAAAAAACAATAAGACAAAAAAATGGCATATTTTAAGATACTGTATGTCAGTGCAAGTTGATTTCATTTAAAACAGCTCAAACATGCCTGTTAGTCTGGGACTAGCTTAAGCCTTGTCTGTGAAACCATTTTTTTTAATTTTTAAAACTTTCTGTAGGACTTTTATAATAACTTTTAACTATACATGGAACAGCTGTATGTAAATTATTTCTCTCTTATGAGTGTTCTACAAAAAACAGCTTAAAAATTTAAAGGATCATAATGGTGAAAATAATGAGGAAAAACATGGTTTAGCAGCATTTTTTGTCTTACCTCTTTGTTTGAAATCCATTAGTAGTTTTCGACACTGTATAGGGAATAAGAAGTCCTGAAGATCTGTTACCTCTACTAGCGCAAGATCCTGTGTCTTTTGAACACCCACCACAAAACAAAGATGATTGACCACATCTTGAAGTTTGTTGACATCTAATTCTGGGAGAACTCTTTTGATTTCTTGTTGTATCTGCTCTGTGTCTGAAGTTAAAAAGAACACACTGAGTGATGTAATGACACCACAGAAAGGCCTGCCACTTTATACACTGGAAGGGGATAGTAATCCAACAGACTGTCAGCATTAACACACACATACTTCGGATCATATTTTTGCAGAGAGTGAACTCCAAGGTCAGACAAAAGCACAGATTCATACAATTCAGCAACAAAGTGGACATCGGTTGGACTAATGAGTATCAGTGATATTTTTCCAAAGATATACCCACAGCTGTTGTGGTCTACAACAACAACAAGGCCATTGGTATATTTGGTTCCTTTATAAACAACTCCTGATACCTCTGAAGTACTTTGAGTGACACAGTTAGCTGCCCTTATTGCAGTCTGTATTTTTGTATTATATAACTGGGTATTGTGTATATGTGTTTCACTGACAGATTGAATTTTAGGAGGAAATAACTGGCCACAAGCTAGATAGGACTGCAGCATCTGGTGCCTTTCTGCCAAGGTTTTACAAAGATGCAAAAAATTGTGCAGTTTTCTTGCACAGTTCTTAAAATATGAATGTTTACTTTCAAACCTAAGGGTCCACAGGCGAATCAATGGTCCAAAATGAAGTATAAGGTCAGCATAGTGCAACAAGTAATGATGCTTTGCTTTCAGACTCTCATAAGGAAACAAGGAGCTTTTTACAGAGACAAATTCTTGTGTTAAAAACTTGAGGTAGCCAATCTCATTATGACTCATTTTTGGAGCACAAATCAGCTCAACCATTTCTTTTAGTTTAAGGCACAATTGCCAAACATCACTATCAATTGGGTTTTCCGATTTTACTTCCTACATAAATTGGTAAGAGCCTCAAGAGACACCAATTCTGTGTAGCTGAACCACCAAGTCGTCGGCCATCTGCTTTAACAGCACATGGTGCATTGTGAGAGTCACTTCCTAAATGCCTGGATTGTGTAATGGCTCTATTCAGCTCATTGTAGGTGAAGTGCTTTTCAACAGTGACCAAATGTTTTATGTAAACTGCCAAGTCATTAGCCACAATACCTTCAAATAAATCATGTCCTAAGCATGGAGGTAGTCCACCACACACATGAAAATAATTAAGGGAATTTAAAACTGAATTGAATTTGATGCCATCTACCATACATTGATCAGTAGTTGTGAGCTGATCAACACTATGCGCATAATTTCTGTTTGTTCTTTTTAGGCCAAGATTTAAAGGTTGTTGGCGAAAAGTGTCTCTGTCAATTAGACAGTACCGACAGAAATACTTGTTGGTACTGAAATTTTCAGAAAAGCCACCTATACAATGAGACCCAAGATTATCCCCACAAATGACAATTAGTCCTGCTTTAAGAATAGTGCCATTTACAGACTGGAATCCAGAATCCTCTAAATATTTTAGATCAGCAACAAGGCTGGAAAAGACCTTCTGCTGACCAAACTGTTTAAAGTCCTCATCTCTACACAGTAAAACAAGCTGCATTGGGTCAACTAATGAGCGGTACTGTGGCAGAATCTCACCTAGGGTCATATACACTGCCAGGATTTTATGTTTCTTTTTACCCCGAGCCAAGTGGATTTACAACTTCAAATGCATCCTGGTACAACATAATTGATAATGATGATGGATGCTCATGAAAGATTGCATTTTGCTTGCTGCATGTGCCATCCTTTATGTCCTCCATCACTTTGTCAGCAGAATCAAGCATTTTTTGACTGGTTGTACGGTTCCCTCACTGATGTTTGCCTAAACAGAGATGCAAGGGTTTCTTTAACTGGCACATACTGACAAAAGCGTTCTTTACCAGCTGTGTCAGTGCCCAGGTATATCTGTTTTGGCTCAACAAAGTTAAACTTTTGTTTGAAGAAGTGTTTTCTGGTTTTATCAGACTTTAACTGACCCTCATTGTACAAAGTTAAAAGATCTTGTGTAACCAGTTCATCAATAAGTTTGTCTATGTCACATGATGGTATATCTGATGATGATGATAACAGCTTTTCTTTTAGTCTAACAAGCATGGCCTGCATTCCATCAACATGAACTGCTTGAAATTCCTCGATAATTGATTGAATTGTACTGGCAGGTAACAACATTTTGCCTTGCATCTTTAGGTAAAACAGAGCTAAGTTATGTAAAAAAGCCTCTTCATCAGTATTTATATGACTTTGAAAAGATGATGTAGACGGTACCCTCACTATTAATGCACAGATCTATAGGAGGTAGTTGACCATCAAGAGACAGATCTGTTGGTGTTGCTGTCTCACCCAGTTTGTGGGAGACAAGACTGCTGCACTGGACCTGGCTGCTTATGCTTCCGCGATATATGAGTGGTGAATGATGTTCTCACTCTAAAATATTTCAAGCAGCCTTCACTGGACAGCAAACTTTTCTACCATCTCTAATATGAATTCGCAAGTGGGAAGCACAGCTCTGAAAAATTAAAAGCCACAAATGCACACCCTAGGACCTGACAGTGGAGGTTCGCCTGTGGATGCCTATGTATAACGTTTATCTTGTTTTTGTGACTGCCTGTGATTTCTGTGCATATGAGACCTAAACGAGGAGAATTTCTTAAATGTACAAGGGCACTTCTGAATTCCACATGCATATTGAAAATTTGCTCTATGTTGGTGTCTTTTTATATGTGCATAAAAAACACTAAGTTGGTGGAAAGGCACATTGCGCAGTTTGCATCTGTACATTGTGGCAAATGTTGACTAACCAATTAAATGAATAAATAAAACATTACTAAATAAATAAACAAGTTGAGTTGGTCAATTATTGATCAATTACATATTGTGCAACACCAAGGGATGTAACTGAAAGTTGTGACGAGAGGCTCAAAACTCAGTTAACCATATAGCTTTCTGGAACCAAGGGAGTCTAAGAACAAATAATAACGATTTAACCTTCACATAAAGTATTCTAGAAACCTCACTTATATTTGAACAGTTTACTTACTCGTTGTGGAAGGTTCCATTTTAAGGTTTAAAACGTGAAAACGCTGCAACTAGTTGACTAACGATGCACGCTGAAAAGTAAACAAATGACTTGACCACCAGGCTGCCTTAAAGGGGCAACACCTTCGGGTTTAGGATAAGGCAGTCAGTGCGTGCGTATGTGTGTGTTAATGCATAAATCCTTGGTTTCTGCCTGAATATGTGTGCACTTCACAATATAATGTGACGTAATGCACTCGAGTAGTTTCGGAGGACAGTAATTTACTGATTAATGTTACAGTTGGTTCCCGTAATGGGTACATAGAGTAATTTACTGTAATTTATTAGCTTTGAGCTGCATAAATTCTTAAAGATGCACCTCATATTGTGCGAGCTGCCTGCGCCCCTATTAGGTGTTAGTTCCTCTCTCCATTGTCAAAGCACTACCTCAATAAAATACATCAAATAACAACAGTAAATCCAGTGAAACCACTTTGTCTTTTATTTTTTGTTTAGTAGACAGACTTCCAAAGCAGACATAACAACTTTTCCTGCTTGCCTGATTGGGAGTCTGGCAAGATGGGCAGGGCCTGAATTTGGGCCATGTCATAACTTATCAAGAAATAGATGTAAGGGAAACAGGTCAATTTAGCTCAAAGGGAATCATTGAAGATTTCACGGCAGATTCATGGATTCACGGCTGATCAATGAAACGGCCAGCGATTCACTGAACGAGCCGTTTAACATCAAATCTGCGCTGGATATTAATATCCAAAGTATAGTGAAAACACTATTAATTAGCACAGTAACAAGATCGGCAGTTTAAGACATTAACTTGTGAGCACAAAACACAAGATACTTCTCTTTTCAATATAAATAAGGCTTTATTAGATAAATCTAAGACATATAAACTAATCTAACACATAAGCACACACGCACTCACACATTCACACAAGTTGCAGGAGGATAGAACGTTAGGAAAGAGTGAGTTTAAGAGAATGAAAATGTGAAATCCCAAGTTTACAGCAATACGTGAAATTGCATAGACATGAACAACCATTTAATCACTTAATTAACCCTCGCACTGAGTTCCTCAATGAGGTTAAAATTATATTAGATAACACCAGTACAAATGTGAGTCTGGAGGTTACTTGCGTTGCCTGTTTAACGGGGCTCCCTTTTGTTGTCGCTGAAAAGGGGGTTTCCCGAGGTTGCTGATTGGCTGGAAGTTCAGTAGTCGTTGAAGTGACGTCTTGGGAAGCCCGTGGTTGGGCGTAGGCTGAAGATGCGGAGTTGTGGGCTGGTTGTAGTTTCAGACGGGCACTCGAGGTCAGACTCGGAGACACGGCGTTACAAAACTTAACTCAGAACACGAAACTCTCAAACGGAAAAGAAAAGAAACTAAAGTAAAAGAACAGAAGTAAAGTTTGACGAGACTAGGTGGTGTTTCTTCTCATCGTGGCTAAGTAGCAGCAGGCGTGCAGGCCGAAACACGCTGGAACGGCGCTCGAAGAACGCTAAAAAGTGATCACAAAGCATTACTAAAAGCAGGCTAAAAGCCGGCATGACTGATAGCAAAAGCTAAACGCAAGCTCAAAGCTAAAAGCATGACTAAAAGCTTAAACTACAAGCAAAGCTAAAAGCTAAATTTGATGGTGTCCTGAGTATTTAAACTGGCCTTTTGGCCACACCTCAAATGTTGTCTTGACCAATTAGATATTGTCTTTCCTCGTGTGTTGCATTGTTTGTCCCACCCATTCATAAATCATATGTTATCTTATCAAGCACGTGGTCCGAATTTTCCCGCTCTTGCAGGGTATAATTTGGACATGATTCCTATAACAAGAATATGATACATTTGACAAATAACTGATGGTCAGAAACATTTCAAGCAAGAATATTCGAACACACACATACTAAACATGAATATGATCCCTTAAGCTATTCAAGAGTTATTTAAAAAGTAATACACAATAAGTGATTAGAAACATTAAAATCAAATGTGTCGGTTACATAAATAATATGGAGTTAAGCAATGGACTGATATCCATTTAGAAGTCTTTTTTTGAGTTCATTTTGGTGCATATATGCATTGGAAGGCATTCTCTGTACCATTCTGGGAGAAAGGATATGTCCTGTGAAGACCAGAGGGGTTAACAGGTCTCCTTAGGAATTTCAGTCTGGTTTTGCTAGGTGGGGGGGAAGTCAATCCAACGATCTTGTTTAATCTCATGGCTTTACATGTGAGGGTCAGACTGTCCATCTCTTCGATTACTTGCCCCAAATTAGACAATCTCTTCTTCGAATTGAAATTGTCAATAATTGTTCTAATGGTGTTTAATGTTGAAAGCTGTTCTGTGAAAGAGTTGGTTACCAGACTGTGGTGCTGGGAGTTGATTTACAACATCCTGCCTTTCTGTGGAATTCGGCTCATGTTTCAACCAGGCTCCCGATCGAACCTTTAATTTGTCTGGTTCACGCTACATAGACAGTAAAAATATACACAAAAACCAAAAACAGACAATGTATTAAAATAAAGAGAGTTTTTGTAGGACCTATTGAGAGAAACAGAAAGATGGACAGATACGACAGCTACAGACGTAAACAAAGAGAGATAGAGAAAAAAAGAGCGAGTGAGCTACAGAGAGACAAGTACAGGTTAACAAGACGGACGTGGCTCTTAAAAGTGCCTTTGTTTTGTGTGTGTGTGTGTGTGTGTGTGTGTGTGTGTGTGTGTGTGTGTGTGTGGAGGGGGGTTAAAATAAAGAAGAATGTTGAAAGCTGGCAAATTTGAAGGACCTGATAAGAGAAAAAACAAATATTCAGAACTGAACTCCTCACATGTTTACCAGTATTTTCTTCATCAGTGTTGGCAGATTGGGCAGTTTTTGATTGGTTTTGAGTTGTACTACTTGGGATAAAATGGCCTTGGACAGGTGGAATTTTGATATTTCTGTTGTACCCTTTTATTTCTTTAAGGCAAATGACAGACATGGAAAATAGTTTACAACGTAGCCTTCTTTAGAGAAGAACACTTAATTTGCTTTATTATGACATATTGAAAAATTGTGATGTGCCACAATATTGTTGTAGTTATTAATTAATTTGTATTGTTTATTATTGGTAAGATTTGTGTGATGACTATATAATTTTGTGTGGATTCTGAACAGTTGCTGGAAAACACACCAATCTGGCAACACTTCTTCATCTGAACAATTAAACATGGCTAGTGTTGTAAGCTACTGTAATATGGGTAACTGAAAACACATCATAACTAAAAATCATACTATCTCCTATGATATTACCTTGCATGAAACTCGAATTTAATTAGCTAACTTAGCTAGCCAAGAACTCGAATCACAAAAACATTCTACACATAGTAGAGAGGATCCAGGGCGGGTTGTGTTCAAAAATTTGATTGATGTGTGACCATCTGTTTTTGTACACCTGTTTTGAACCCCCAATGGTACAGCCCCCGTTGTGACCTTTTAATGAACCTCATTTATGATTCGGAAAAGTGTTTTTGTGTGTGGGGGGGCCCATTGAAAACTGTTCAAAATTATGTGCTTTTACCTTTAAAATGTGAAAACGTGAAAATGGTATAAGGGAAGTTTTTATTAAGGTTTACATACACAATGCATTTCAAGAAAAAGGTTATAAACATAGACGAAATAGAAACAGTGTAATGATCGTTTTTTGTACCCGGAAAAAAGAGTAAAAAAAGGTTCAAGGTATTTAAGAGTTGTTAAAACAATTTAAAAAGGTGTTAAAGTTGTTACAAATTAAATAAAAAAGAAAACTAGGTTACTGATTATCTATCTATCTATCTAAAATAAACAACACGTGAGTCAAAGTTTGTAACATTACAATTTAAAAAGATGTTAGAGTTTGTTAGGAGTTAGAAAAGAAAACTAGATTAGTGGTTATTTATCTAAAACAACCAACCAAACAAACAAAAAAGCATCAGATACGTGCGTTAAACAATATGTGAGAGTCAAAGCTTGTAACATTACAATTTAAAAAGGTGTTAGAGTTTGTTAGCAGTTCGAAAAGAAAAGAAAACTAGGTTACAGAGTTTAATTATCTAAAACCCCAAACTAAAACAAAAAAGAAGCGAACGTAAAGCAAACGGTAGTTTTTCAATATTACAAATCAGGAAAGTTTAGCGTTTTGTCACGCCTGGTGAAAAGTTAAAACAAAAGAAAAAAAGAGGTATGTATTTACGCTGATCTAAAAGAAAATGCATCAGAAACAGTCGTTAAAACACCAGCACAAGATACTTGTCAAAACTATGTTGTACTCTAACACTAACTACAATTTTAAAAATCGAGACTTTGTTACTGACGGTTAAAAAAGTTAAACAAAAGAAATAACACCACACAGCAGAGCTTACGACGTCTCCGAATCGACCTCACGCGCCGCTGTCAAACTCAGAATGCGTTCAGGAGAGCATCGGTCAAGCCACGCCTACAGTCCTGCCCCCCTCTAACGATAGAGAAGAGACCAGCGCGAAAAAATAAATGTAAATGTATATTAAAAGAATTAAAGTAACGTTTTTAATAAATATACACCATTTCTTAATTGATGAAAACGTTCTACCTGTTTAAACATTAGACCAATTTTTTATATATTTTTTTACTTTAAAATGAGGTTAGTCTATACGATTTTTTCGTCTAAACAAAAGTTCTTGTTGGAAAAAAAGTGTTGTTTGTTTTTATTTTATTTTAATTAACCACACACACTAATCTAAGTCTAGCATTCTCCTCTCTTTCCTAAATCCTTTAATATGAATTATTTTGTTAATATTAACTTCCGTCCTTTATTCTTTCGACATCCCATTTAATTTGCCACATATTTTTCATGTTTTTTTAACTAACCCCCATTTATTTGTAATTTACTCAGGGATTATAAATGTATTTCGAGACATTTTAATGAATGAAAAAGTCCCAAAGCAAGATTACTTCATACTTCTATTCCTATATTTGCAGGTATTTGAAAATCTGTTAGCCCCTATTTGTTTTTGTTTGTATTCTGAACAAACTCTATAAGATGTCTGACAAAATGTCTTGTCTAGTTGATTATGATGTTGCCAGTGTGAACGAAAATTGAATGTGCTGAAAATTGTAAATCTGACCAGTATGTATGTCTTTCTGTATATTAATGCCTTCAAAGCACCGAAAAGCCAAAAAAAAATAAAAAAAACACCCCACTAATTTCCCCCTAACACCTAATAACGCAGGCCACAAAGATAGATTTAAATGTATGTTAAAGAATTAAACAAATTAACGTTTTGGAAGAAAAGTGTTGTTCTTAATTGATGAAAACATTCTACCTGTTTAAACATTAGACCAATGTTTTTACTTTAAAATGAGGTTAACCTATACGATTTTTATTTTTTTCGTCTAAACAAAAGTCCTTGTTGGAAAAAAAGTGTTGTTTTCTTTTATTTTAATAAGCCACTCACACTTACTTTATTAGCCTAAATCCTTTAATATGTCTTTTATTTTGTCAATATTAACTTCCGGCATTGCTATATCAGTTAAAACAGTCTAAATCTAGTCTAAATCTAGACTAAATCCTTTAATATGTCTTTTATTTTTGTTAATATTAACTTCTGGAATTAAATTTTACATTCATAAATGTAAGTTTTTCAAAACTCCCCCTCATGATTAGTGTTGTTTAAAGAGGAATTCGTAATGTATTTGGAGACGTTAAAAGGAATGAAAAGTCCCAAAGCAAGATTTTTTTTATACTTCATTTGAGGGCTTTGATTTCTTAATGTGAAAATCTGTTACTCCCCTACTTTTTCTTTATATTTATTTTATTTTTTCTTTGGTTTTATGATGTACAGAGTGTGAACGAAAATTGAATGTAATCTCAGTCAGTATTTGTAAATCTACCAGTAATGTATGTCTTTCTGTGTTAATGTTCAAAGCATTGAAAAAAAAAAAAAAAACACCCACTAACACTCCCCCTAACACCTCCCTAATAACGCAGGCCACAAAGATAGATTTAAATGTATGTTAAAGAATTAAACAAAGTAACGTTTTTAATAAATCGACATCAGTTCATAATTGATGAAAACATTATACCTGTTTTTAAACATTAGACCAATGTTTTTACTTTTAAAATTAGGTTAACCTATACGATTTTTATTTTTTCGTCTTAACAAAAGTCCTTGTTGGAAAAAAAGTGTTGTTTTCTTTTATTTTAATAAGCCACTCACACTTACTTTATTAGCCTAAATCCTTTAATATGTCTTTTATTTTGTCAATATTAACTTCCGGCATTGCTATATCAGTTAAAACATGTGTATAGGCATACAAAAAGCTAACTGGAATGAAATGTTTTGGAAAGTCTTTGATTTTCTTGCCATAAGACTTGTTATCAGTTGAAATAGATGTAGAATGTCTAAACTTTTACGACATTACACATTGCTATATCAGTTAAAACCTGTATACGCATACAAATATTAAACAGGAATGAATGTGGTAAAATCAAGATGGGATTTTCTTGCCATAAGACTTGTTATCAGTTGAAATAGACGTAGAATGTCTAAACTTTTACAACATTACACGAAAGGCTAAATATTTCATCTCAAGTAGTGCATCGAAACGCGTCTGGTGTCTGGGGACTGTGTGATTACTGGCGCGGCCATATCAGCGAAAGGTATTTTTAAAAAGATTGTAAAACCTCTAAAGGTCTTCGGGGGTTTGCAACTCAATTGTAAACTAATTAGTTTTGAGGGGGTCTGGCACTGTAAATGGTGGTGCTGAGGGTCGGCTAAAGATCGACATTTTGTGTTCAGTGATCAAAGGGTGACAATTTAAACTTTATGAGGTAGACCTGTGAGCGTGAGGTTAGCTGAAAGTTCATTTACTGGTCATAAGGATGTGAGATCTATGATTGTTTTAACAAGACAGACTATGGTATATAGGAAAATGTTGTTTATTTAGTTTATTTTAGCTACATTTATAAGTTACATTTATAATTTTTATTAACCCGTAGATCTTTCAACCTCAACATAATCGTACTGAGAATGCAAACAAGTACACAAAAACACAAGCATCACAATCACACACACACACACACACACACACACACACACACACACACACACACACACACACACACAGAGAAAACATGAACATGCACACAAACATACACAACCATACCGACTAAAACTTACAATCAAACACAAATATACACCCAAACTCAAACAAGTACACAAATATACAAACAAACAAACTAGGTCACAAACACAAACATAAACATACTGTATAAACACACATACAAACATAAACCACAAAACACAAGCATACAAATGCAAACATACAAACTAAAAATTACAAACATACAGAAACATAAACATGCAAACAAAACACAATTGCAAACATACAAAACATACATACACTAAAACTTACAAACAAACACAAATATACACAAAACTCAAAACAAGTACACAAACATACAATACAAACAAAAGCATACAACAAAACTAGGTCACAAACACAAAACATACACGCAAAAAACTTTACAAAAAACACAAACACAAAAACACAACATCAACACAAACAACAACACATTACACAAACACAAACAAAAACACAAACACTTACACAAACACATACACAAAAACACAACAAAAAAACAAACATACTTACACAAAAACACTTACACAAACACAACAAAAACACAAACATACTGTACAAACAAGCATACAAACGTAAACCACAAACACAAACAAAATGCAAACATACAGAAAACATGAACATGCAAGCAAACAAACACACAAAATATACCCCAGACTCAAACAAGTACATAAATATACAAACAAACAAACTAGGTCACAAACACAAAAAAGACCTATATTAGATTGAAAATGTGTTGTCATAAGGTTTCTTTGAAACCAAAAGTGCTTCTTCTACAAATTGCTACAAATGTCTCACAGAACTTTTACAACAGATTAGACTTTCTTTCTCACTTTACAATTGGCATTGTTAACCATGCTGTTTAAAATAGTTTTAAAAAGTTTAAAATAGTTTTCATGTAGGATTCATGTCCGCACAAGTGTTTTTAGTAAGAGTCCTGAGACAAGTGAAAATAGATGCGTGAAAAGACTTTTCTCTTTAAGATGTTTTTAATGACAGACTAAATGCATTAGATTGTTTAAAAACAATTGAGTTTCTGCATTTTTCTTGAATATGTATACAGTGACCGATGAGTACATGAAGTAGAAGAGAAACACATAACCTCATAAATGCATTGTGGTTGATGTTAATCAATTATATAAAAAAAGACTTAATTGATATATCATATCTTACTATCTTTTCAAAACACAATAAACATTCTTATGACTTTTAAATGCGAACAACCGGTTTTGTTGGAAATTAAAATAAAATAAAATAAATAGATTAATAAAAAACATAGTGTTATGTTTCATAGTTTGAATGCTTATAGTTTGTAGTAAAATCAGATATTTAAGCTAAAACATTTTTCTTTCAAACACTCTCATGCACCACACAGACACCTCCTCACAAACTGCCAACAAGGTCCTTAAGTTTTGTTTTAACATTTAGCTGTAGCTGAGACCCTGATGGAATTATTTTACGCACAGTTTTGGGAAGGTTAAAGATTACAAATTACCCTATTTAAAATCTAAAAGGTAGTGTAACTATTTCAATTTCTTTAAAAAAGTAATGTAACTGATTACATTTGATTACATGTTTTAAGACTTTTTTCTAAATATGAAATGTTTTCAACAGTTAATCTTTCGAAACATGTAAACCGGCCAAGATTAACTTTAGAGTACTCAACAGCTAATGACTGTCAGACTTTCAAAATCCTTCATCACTTAAATTAGGTTGTGATAATTTCTTTTTAAAGCACAACCACCACAAAATCAGATTTGCTCGGAGATTGTTCTGAGATTAAATACATATTTAAAAACACAACAAGATAGTTTAATAGCTATGATACTGTTTTGAAATCAAGTTTTTGCATAGCTATGACAGGGAAAGCACCCGGCATCTAACAACGGGTTGGTAAAAACAGTTCAACTTAATAAATAAATATACATCACCCAAGTAGAAAATAAGCGTGTGTCCTTAACTCCTGAAACATCTGTGTCTCATATTTTAGAGCAGTCAATGCAGTTTATGAAATATATCAATTAAATCTGCACGTGTGTGAAAAAAATATTAAGATGTAACCCTTCTGTAATCGTTAACATTTTCATAACTAACTGTGATTTAATTATAATTTTTTTTTCTCAGTAACTGTAACTGATTACAATACATTTATTTTGTAATCAAATTACATAATTTAGCTATATGTAACTAGTTGCTCCCTAACACTGTTTATGCATTATTACAATAATAGATGGTGAAAGAGTTCATTAACCTCTTTAACGTTAAAAATGAGGACAATATCACTTAACACTAGTTTGGCAAACAAGGGTTTTCTCATAAAACAAGCCAGACCAAACAAAATTATTTGGTTTCAGGAACACACGAATCCTAACGCCAAATGCTTCACAAGATAACATAACAACGGTTGTTCTATTACAACATAGCAAACACTTCAAGCCTGTTTTAGCACATGTATATCGTATTATTCTTGAATATAATCATCTAGTCTAAATATGTTTTAACAATTATTTTTGTTTTTGTTTTTACAAAGAGGGGGGTTCAATTGAACACGTTTAACTAATACCTCATTCAAGCGCTGTAGACCTTCAGGTCAGGGAACTACAAATACCCAGCATACACCCCAGACTTCAAACATGTCCGTCGTGGATCCATAACCCAAATTACTCATACCGTAAATGGCTGTGCTCTAAATCATTGGTCTTCTGATTAAACGCATGCTCAGATAACCTATATAAAAAGACGCACATTCCTCACTTTTTCTAGTGTATACTCTCCTTCCATGTTGTGATGTTACAAACCCATTTTTGTGAACCGTTTTAGTGATGCAAAGTCCGATTCACTTCTGCAAAATGAATCATTTGGACAGTTCGGTTCAATGAACCGATTCAATGAACCGAATTATAGGCTCCTTAAGTCATCTCGCAGTTATGTCAGTACACATAATCATTTAAATAAAGTTAACTGTGTGAACACATTGGTGGTCATTGTCTTTTGTTTTATGCTTTATGAACACATACTTTTATTCATTTTCATCTTAACATTTAAGTTGATGTTTGTGGTCGCAGTTTTATGCACCGATGCTTTGTTGTTTGTTTATAGCTTAAATATCAGTTTTTAGTCGGTTACAAAAGTGTCAGGTATTAAGTTTATTTGTATTTTTAACTAATTACGATAGAGTTACAGGTTTCGGGTATTTGGGTACGTGCAAGCGGTGAAAACTTAAATGTGACAGTAAATGTGACAGACGAGTGTGTTAGCTACTCAAAAGTCAGTCCACCGTGTCATCTTTTAATAAAATATACCATTGAAAGACACTAAGACAAATTATGTAGGCTAAGTGTTCATAAAAACGCTGAAATGAAAATAAGCCTACAAATATTCATAATTACAATAAGTAGCCTACAATATACCCTATAACAACACAAATAGACCTGCTAAGTACAACTAAATTGCTAGAGTTGTGAGATATAAACCGCAATGTTTTTCATAGCGTTACACTTTGAAACCAGGACGGTATGTTTCCATAACTTTGTTAGCTCTTTCTGTTTGAATTTGTTTACCACAATTTCACCATTCTTATCTTATTTTACCACCTAATTGTAATTGTTTGGTCATACGCTTGGGCCTTATACATTTTGTTTCCTAGTTTTTGCTGTCACGTCAGCGGGGGCCTCTTTGTTCATACAAGTCAATATTTCTGTGAATTTGGTTATTAAAATATTGCTTTAAACCTCGTCTTCATTCGAGACGTTTACTTAACATCTTTATATTATCCTAGTTTATATCAGATATAAGATACAAGATCATTTTATTATTATTATTATTAAAAATTTTAACACTATATCAAAAAAGTTTCTGAACTCAGAGAACAACAAATAACGAGTGAAGTTGATCAATCTTTTATTTCAACACTATATTGTTGAATATACATACATACATCAAAGTTGCGAAGAAAATTATAAAATTTGCCATTAAAAACAAACAGAACTTATGCCATTACAGACAATCTAGCCAGAATAGAAAGTCTCTGCAGATTAACATGTTTTGCTCCAATATAAAATAAATCAACGATGCAACAATTTCACAGGTCATAGAATCATAATTTTTGGAACCCAACGGCACACATTGATCTGGTTACAGATGTACACAGATAGAGAACGTCATTAATGTCCATCTCATCTTCACATTCAGACATCACTTCCAGAATTTTTCGTGTATTCACACAAACATCATCCTCCCACTTAAAAAACATTCCCGTCAAATCAGGCCATGTATATTTCAGGCTTCTTACAAGTTTCATTTGGTTACTGAGATTTTTTTCCTGTTTGCTATCGCCCGTATAATCGTGATTTGGGTCGCATGCCGCAGTGATGATCTTATGCATCAGCCCGATCATTTGTCCTCTGTAGTGTAGTTTAAAAACAGGTTCGATAATGTCTTTTTTAAAACAGGTTTTTCCCGCGGCGCACTCCAGTTCTTCGACCTCAGCAGCGCCACTCCATTTACCCTCCATGGTGCGTTTGTGCAGCGTCAGATGAATTTTTCAGAATTCGATTCTTTCCAAGACATAAACTTTGTCCCCTTATCAGTATAGAATGTTGTCACCGTTACCTAGAATGCGGATGTACTGTTTTAATCCACGACGGTCCAGTGGAATTTCGGATTCGATCTCCGGTTTATTGATTTATTGTATTGTTTATTGTTCGCAGCGCAGCAACTGTAGCGCTTATCAGCCGGTCGTTGTGGGTTTTAGAAATCATAAACACCCTCAACCCCTAAAATAAGTTTCACTCAAGTCAGGGTTTGTCATCACGAAGTCATAAACGTTGGTCACGCCTAAGATGAGTTTCACTCAAGTCAGTAGTGATATTTTGGTTTATGATTAAAATTTTGGATAATAATTAATAAGAAACGATCTTGTATCTTATATCTGATATAAACTAGGATAATTTAAAGATGTTAAGTAAACGTCTCGAATGAAGACGAGGTTTAAAGCAATATTTTAATAACTAAATTCACAGAAATATTGACTTGTATGAACAAAGAGGCCCCGCTGACGTGACAGCAAAAACTAGGAAACAAAATGTATAAGGCCCTAAGCGTAAGACCAAACAATTACAATTAGGTGGTAAAATAAGATAAGAATGGTGAAATTGTGGTAAACAAATTCAAACAGAAAGAGCTAACAAAGTTATGGAAACATACCGTTCTGGTTTCAAAGTGTAACGCTATGAAAAACATTGCGGTTTATATCTCACAACTCTAGCAATTTAGTTGTACTTAGCAGGTCTATTGTGTTGTTATAGGGTATATTGTAGGCTACTTATTGTAATTATGAATATTTGTACGCTTATTTTCATTTCAGCATCTTAATGAACACTTAGCCTACATAATTTGTCTTAGTGTCTTTCAATGGTATATTTTATTAAAAGATGACACGGTGGACTGTTTGAGTAGCTAACACACTCGTCTGTCACATTTACTGTCACATTTAAGTTTTCACCGCTTGCACGCACCCAAATACCCGAAACCTGTAACTCTGTCGTGATTAGTTAAAATACAAATAAACTTAATACCTGACACTTTTGTAACCGACTAAAAACTGATATTTAAGCTAAACAAACAACAAAGCATCGGTGCATAAAACTGCGACCACAAACATCAACTTAAATGAACAAAAGACAATGACCACCAATATGTGTTCACACAGTTAACTTTATTTAAATGATTCACTGATATAAAATGACACTGAGTTGTTAGAAGAAAAAATGTGTACTGACATAACTGCGAGATGACTTAAGGAGCCTATGATTCGGTTCATTGAATCGGTTCATTGAACCAAACTGTCCAAATGATTCATTTTGCAGAAGTGAATCGGACTTTGCATCACTGAAACGGATCACAAAAATGGGTTTGTAACATCACAACATGGAAGGAGAGTATACACTACAAAAAGTGAGGAATGTGCGTCTTTTTATATAGGTTATCTGAGCATGCGTTTAATCAGAAGACCAATGATTTAGAGCACAGCCATTTACGGTATGAGTAATTTGGGTTATGGATCCACGACGGCCATGTTTGAAGTCTGGGGTGTATGCTGGGTATTGTAGTTCCCTGACCTGAAGGTCTACAGCGCTTGAATGAGGTATTAGTTAAACGTGTTCAATTGAACCCCCCTTTGTAAAAAAAAAACAAAAAAATATTGTTAAAACATATTTAGACTAGATGATGATTATATTCAAGAATAATACGATATACATGTGCTAAAACATGCTTGAAGTGTTGGCTATCTTGTAATAGAACAACCGTTGTTATGTTATCTTGTGAAGCAATAGGCATTAGGATTCGTGTGTTCCTGAAACCAAATAATTTTCTTTGGTCTGGCTTGTTTTATGAGAAAAACCCTTGTTTGCCAAACTAGTGTTAAGTGATATTGTCCTCATTTTTAACATTAAAGATGTTAATGAACTCTTTCACCATCTATTATTGTAATAATGCATAAACAGTGTTAGGGAGCAACTAGTTACATATAGCTAAATTATGTAATTTGATTACAAAATAAATGTATTGTAATAAGTTACAGTTACTGAGAAAAAAATATATAAATTAAATTGCAGTTAATTATGAAAATGTTAACGATTACAGAAGGGTTACATCTGAATATTTTTCACACACGTGCAGATTTAATTGATATATTTCATAAACTGCATTGACTGCTCTAAAATATGAGACACAGATGTTTCAGGAGTTAAGGACACACGCTTATTTTCTACTTGGGTGATGTATATTTATTTATTAAGTTGAACTGTTTTACCAACCCGTTGTTAGATGCCGGGTGCTTTCCCTGTCATAGCTATGCAAAAACTTGATTTCAAAACAGTATCATAGCTATTAAACTATCTTGTTGTGTTTTTTTAAATATGTATTTAATCTCAGAACAATCTCCGAGCAAATCTGATTTTGTGGTGGTTGTGCTTTAAAAAGAAATTATCACAACCTAATTTAAGTGATGAAGGATTTTGAAAGTCTGACAGTCATTAGCTGTTGAGTACTCTAAAGTTAACCTGGCCGGTTTACAAGTTTCAAAGATTAACGGTTGAAAACATTACATATTTAGAAAAGTCTTAAAACATGTAATCAAATGTAATCAGTCACATTACTTTTTTAAAGAAATTGAAATAGTTACACTACCTTTTAGATTTTAAATAGGGTAATTTGTAATCTATAACCTTCCCAAAACTGTGCGTAAAATAATTCCATCAGGGTCTCAGCTACAGCTAAATGTTAAAACAAAACTTAAGGACCTTGTTGGCAGTTTGTGAGGAGTGTCTGTGTGGTGCATGAGAGTGTTTGAAAGAAAAATGTTTTAGCTTAAATATCTGATTTTACTACAAACTATAAGCATTCTAACTATGAAACATAACACTATGTTTTTATTAATCTATTTATTTTATTTTATTTTAATTTCCAACAAAACCGGTTGTTCGCATTTAAAAGTCATAAGAATGTTTATTGTGTTTTGAAAAGATAGTAAGATATGATATATCAATTAAGTCTTTTTTTTATATAATTGATTAACATCAACCACAATGCATTTATGAGGTTATGTGTTTCTTCTACTTCATGTACTCATCGGTCACTGTATACATATTCAAGAAAAATGCATAAACTCAATTGTTTTAAAACAATCTAATGCATTTAGTCTGTCATTAAAAACATCTTAAAGAGAAAAGTCTTTTCACGCATCTATTTTAACTTGTCTCAGGACTCTTACTAAAAACACTTGTGCGGACATGAATCCTACATGAAAACTATTTTAAACTTTTAAAACTATTTTAAACAGCATGGTTAACAATGCCAATTGTAAAGTGAGAAAGAAAGTCTAATCTGTTGTAAAAGTTCTGTGAGACATTTGTAGCAATTTGTAGAAGAAGCACTTTTGGTTTCAAAGAAAACTTATGACAACACATTTTCAATCTAATATAGGTATTTTTGTGTTTTTGACCTAGTTTGTTTGTTTGTATATTTATGTACTTGTTTGAGTCTGGGGTATATTTGTGTTTGTTTGCTTGCATGTTCATGTTTTTCTGTATGTTTGCATTTGTTTGTGTTTGTGGTTTACGTTTGTATGCTTGTTTGTGCAGTATGTTTGTGTTTTTTTGTATGGTAAGTGTTTGTTTGTACAGTATGTTTGTGTTTTTGTGTATGTGTTTGTTTGTACAGTATGTTTGTGTTTTTGTGTATGTGTTTTGTGTAAGTGCTTGTTTTTTGCGTATATGTTTGTAATTGTTTGTTTTTGTATGTGTTTTGTGACCTATGTTTGTTTGTTTGTTGTATGTTTTTGTATGTACTTGTACTTGTTTGAGTTTTGGGTGTATATTTGTGTTTGATTGTAAGTTTTAGTCGGTATGGTTGTGTTTTGTGTGCATGTTCATGTTTTCTGTATGTTTGTAATTTTTAGTTTGTATGTTTGCATTTGTATGCTTGTGTTTTGTGGTTTATGTTTGTATGTGTGTTTATACAGTATGTTTATGTTTGTGTTTGTGACCTAGTTTGTTTGTTTGTATATTTGTGTGACTTGTTTGAGTTTGGGTGTATATTTGTGTTTGATTGTAAGTTTTAGTCGGTATGGTTGTGTATGTTTGTGTGTGCATGTTCATGTTTTCTGTATGTTTACGTTCGTTTGTGTGTGTGTGTGTGTGTGTGTGTGTGTGTGTGTGTGTGTGTGTGTGTGTGTGTGTGTTGTGATTGTATGCTTGTGTTTGTGTACTTGTTTGCATTCTCAGTACGATTATGTTGAGGTTGAAAGATCTACGGGTTAATAAAAATTATAAATGTAACTTATAAATGTAGCTAAAATAAACTAAATAAACAACATTTTCCTATATACCATAGTCTGTCTTGTTAAAACAATCATAGATCTCACATCCTTATGACCAGTAAATGAACTTTCAGCTAACCTCACGCTCACAGGTCTACCTCATAAAGTTTAAATTGTCACCCTTTGATCATTGAACACAAAATGTCGAGCTTTAGCCGACCCTCAGCACCACCATTTACAGTGCCAGACCCCCTCAAAACTAATTAGTTTACAATTGAGTTGCAAACCCTCGAAAACCTTTAGAGGTTTTACAATCTTTTTAAAAATACCTTTCGCTGATATGGCCACGCCAGTAATCACACAGTCCCCAGACACCAGACGCTATTCGATGCACTACTTGAGATGAAATATTTAGCCTTTCGTGTAATGTTGTAAAAGTTTAGACATTCTACGTCTATTTCAACTGATAACAAGTCTTATGGCAAGAAAATCCCATCTTGATTTTACCACATTCATTCCTGTTTAATATTTGTATGCGTACACAGGTTTTAACTGATATAGCAATGTGTAATGTTGTAAAAGTTTAGACATTCTACGTCTATTTCAACTGATAACTTGTCTACTGGCAAGAAAATCAAAGACTTTCCAAAACATTTCATTCTAGTTAGCTTTTTGTATGCCTATACGCATGTTTTAACTGATATAGCAATGCCGGAAGTTAATATTGACAAAATAAAAGACATATTAAAGAATTTAGGCTAATAAAGTAAGTGTGAGTGGCTTATTAAAATAAAAGAAAACAACACTTTTTTTCCAACAAGGACTTTTGTTAAGACGAAAAAAATAAAAATCGTATAGGTTAACCTAATTTTAAAAGTAAAAACATTGGTCTAATGTTAAAAACAGGTATAATGTTTTCATCAATTATGAACTGATGTCGATTTATTAAAAACGTTACTTTGTTTAATTCTTTAACATACATTTAAATCTATCTTTGTGGCCTGCGTTATTAGGGAGGTGTTAGGGGGGGTGTTAGTGGGTGTTTTTTTTTTTTTTTTTTTTTTTTTTTTCAATGGTTTGAACATTAACACAGAAAGACATACATTACTGGTAGATTTACAAATACTGACTGAGATTACATTCAATTTTCGTTCACACTCTGTACATCATAAAACAAAGAAAAAATAAAATAAATATAAAGAAAAAGTAGGGGAGTAACAGATTTTCACATTAAGAAATCAAAGCCCTCAAATGAAGTATAAAAAAATCTTGCTTTGGGACTTTTCATTCCTTTTAACGTCTCCAAATACATTACGAATTCCTCTTTAAACAACACTAATCATGGGGGAGTTTTGAAAAACTTACATTTATGAATGTAAAATTTAATTCCAGAAGTTAATATTAACAAAATAAAAGACATATTAAAGGATTTAGTCTAGATTTAGACTAGATTTAGACTGTTTTAACTGATATAGCAATGCCGGAAGTTAATATTGACAAAAAAAAAAACATATTAAAGGATTTAGGCTAATAAAGTAAGTGTGAGTGGCTTATTAAAATAAAATAAAACAACACTTCTTTTCCCAACAAGGACTTTTGTTTAGACGAAAAAAAAAAAAAATCCGTACACTTCTTTTCCCCAACAGGGACTTTATAGGCTAACTAACCTAGTTTTAAAGTAACTCATATATATATATATATATATACAGGACACACAGCAGCATCAAAATATGTTCCAAGGTTCAAGGTTAGGTATAGAAACAGCAAAAGAACATCTAATCATCTGTCAGTTTATATTACAGAAATGATTGCCATATTTTTGGCTCTTCGGTGGGTTGAAGGCATTAATATACCTGAAGTAGTCATATGTTCAGACTCATTTTCAGCACTATCAAGTTTAAAGAGTGGCAAATCTTCAACTAGACAAGACATTTTGTCAGACATCTTACAGAGTTTGTTCAGAATACAAACAAAAACAAATATTTATTTTGTATAAATACCTGCAAATATAGGAATAGAAGGTAATGAAGTAGTGGATCAGATTAAAAACATTAAAATGTCCCGACATAGAATTTAATACTCCAATGAGTAAATTAGAAATAAAAGGGTTAGTTAAAAAAACATGAAAAGATATGTGGCAAATTAAATGGGATGTCGAGAATAAAGGACGGCATTTATCTAATATTCAAAGAACAGTTGGAAATGAGAGGAGAATACTAGACTTAGATTAGTGTGAGTGGTTAATTAAAATAAAAACAAACAACACTTTTTTTTCCAACAAGAACTTTTGTTTAGACGAAAAAATCGTATAGACTAACCTCATTTTAAAGTAAAAAAAAAAAAAAAAAATTGGTCTAATGTTTAAACAGGTAGAACGTTTTCACCAATTAAGAAATGGTGTATATTTATTAAAAACGTTACTTTAATTCTTTTAATATACATTTAAACCCATTTCGCGCTGGTCTCTTCTCTATCGTTAGAGGGGGGCAGGACTGTAGGCGTGGCTTGACCGAAGCTCTCCTGAACGCATTCTGAGTTTGACAGCGGCGCGTGAGGTTGATTCGACGGGTAAGCTCTGCTGTGTGGTGTTATTTCTTTTGTTTAACTTTCCATCAGTAACAAAGTCTCGATTTTTAAAATTGTAGTTAGTGGTAGAGTACAACATAGTTTTGACAAGTATCTTGTGCTGGTGTTTTAACGACTGTTTCTGATGCATTTTCTTTTAGATCAGCGTAAATACATACCTCTTTTTTCTTTTGTTTTAACTTTTCACCAGGCGTGACAAAACGCTAAATTTGTAACATTGAAAAACTACCGTTTGCTTTACGTTCGCTTCTTTTTTGTTTTAGTTTGAGGTAAGATACAAATGCTATAAAACTCTGTAACCTAGTTTTTCTTCTTTTTCTAACTGCTAACAAAACTCTAACACCTTTTTAATTTCAATGTTACAAACTCTTAACATAACATTTAACGCAAAACGCACGTATCTGATGCTTTTTTAATGTTACTGTTTTAGATAAATAACCAGTAACCTAGTTTTCTTTTCTAACTGGTAACAAACTCTAAATAGTTTTTAAATTGTAATGTTACATGCTTTGACTCTCACAGATTGTTTAACGCACGTATCTGATGCTTTTTTGTTTGTTTGTTTGGTTGTTTTAGATAAATAACCACTAATCTAGTTTTCTTTTCTAACTCCTAACAAACTCTAACATCTTTTTAAATTGTAATGTTACAAGCTTTAACTCTCACGTGTTGTTTATTTTAGATAGATAGATAATCAATAACCTAGTTTTCTTTTTATTTAATTTGTAACAAACTTTAACACCTTTTTAAAATCGTTTTAACAACTCTTAAATACCTTGAACCTTTTTTTACTCTTTTTCCGGGGACAAAAAAACGATCATTACACTGTTTCTATTTCGTCTATGTTTATAACCTTTTTCTTGAAATGCATTGTGTATGTAAACCTTAATAAAAACTTCCCTTATACCATTTTCCTATCTTGCCTTAAACAGGCTGTGGTCCATCCTTTACTTAAAAAGCAAATCTCGATCCCTCTGATTTTAATAACTATAGGCCTATTTCAAATCTTCCTTTTTTGCAAAAAAGTTCTGGAAAAGTGTGTACTAAATCAAATTTGCCTCTACTTAATTTCTAACAACATTCTGGATCCTTTTCAATCTGGCTTCAGAGCCAAACACAGTACTGAATCTGCACTTTTAAGGTTAGTAAATGACCTCTTACTATCCGCAGACTCTGGCAACTGTACTATTCTGCTATTATTTGACTTAAGTGCGGTTTTGATACAGTGGATCATCGTATCCTGTTAAAGAGATGTTAGACCTTGAAGTTGGATTTGGTGGTTTGCATTAGATTGTGTTGCATCATATCCTTACAAATAGGAAGTTTTTCAGTGGACATTGGGAATTTCATCAAGCCAGTTTCGTCACTGCTGGGTGCCCCAGTGCTCAATTCTGGGGTCCAGTCTTAGTTTTATATTACTCCCTCTCTGCTTAATTTTTGAGGTCCCATAAGTTTATATCATATTCATGGCGATGATCCGTAGCTCTATTGTTCATTTAAAATCAGGTACAGATTCATATCGTCCGCTACGCGTGTTTAGAGGACATTAAGGTTGGAGGACAGTACATTTCCTTCAATTAAATCAGAAAGAAAGACTGAATGTTATATTGTTTGGCCCTTCGCCACCGTTTTAAATAATCGAAGTTCTATCCTGGGCCCCCTTCAAGAAAACATTCTCGATAAAGTAAAAAATGGGTCGCTGGATTTACTTCTTGACGCTGAGTTAAATAAAATTTGACAAACAAAATCAATTCTGTAGTTAGAGACCAGTTGTTCTGCAGCTTAGGGGACTTCGTACGTGAACTTAAATATTTCTGAGCATTAGTGATTTGGAGACCGTTATTCATGCATTTATCTAAACCAGGTTGGTCTATTGTAACGCTCTCTACACCGGAATAAATCAGTCCTTGCTCTCGCGCTTGCAACTAGTACAGAACGCTGTGGCTCGTTTTTTAACAGGGACAAAAAAGAGAGAACATATTACACCTGTATTAGCATCACTTCATTGGTTACCTGTTAAATTCAAGTTGATTTTAAGTTTTAGTATTTGTATTTAAACGCACTTCATGGTCTTGCCCCTACCTTATCTTATCAGATCTTCTCCATTCCTACTCCTCCCTGAGAGAAACACTTAGATCTTGCACCCAGAGTTATTATTACTTGTTCCAAAATCTCTCGACCTAAATCCCAAAAGGTGACAGTCCGTTTCTCAGTTCTTGGTTTTCGTCAAAGCTCTGCGGAATGCCCCACCATTGTCCTATTAGACTATCCCCTACTCTATTCACATTTTAAATCTTCTCTTTTTGTTCTGTCACAATATTGATTTAATTTTATTAGTATTTAAACTTGTTATTGTATGAGGATGTTTTTGTCTCGTATGTTGTGCAGCCTTTTCTCATGTATCCAGCGGCAATTAAATTATGGCACAAAGGTGAGAGAGATGATGTTTGACTCTCCTCAGAAAGCGTGAGGATTTTATCAGCTCACTGCCACATATGCTGCGGCTCTTCAGAGCCAATGGGGAAGAGCCAACGGATACTGTCCTCCATCACCTCTGTACCAGCGAGGGGAACTTAACGGGACCATGGTGGTGGTGATCTTAATTTTTTCTGGGTTACTTTTATTTTCTACAACAGACATAAATACCTTTATTTGTTTTCTGGTGTGATTCTTGTACTAGCTTTATCCTGCAAACTTGTCTAGTGATCTGGTAAGCTTTAAAGTCTTTTTATTGGGGCTAATGGAGAGAAGGTTTGATTACTAGTTCTTGATGCTGTGGGGCCTTTTGGGGACATGTTGTTTGCGTTTGGAGTGGACCTGCTCATCTTATCAAAAACCATTTTTCTGTTCGTTAGGTCAGACCCTATATTTCTCGGTAATGTGCCGGTCTGTTTTGGTTCTTGTTTTCAAAGTTGTTTGTAGTTTCCTGTTTTTTCTTGGTTCTTTTTATTTTCTACAACAGATCCATCAATATCCTTTATTTGTTTTATTTTATTTTTAAAGGATTATTCATTCAGGTGGTTTTGGTTTAAAGAGTACACTATCAGCGGTTTAAACTGTCCATTTAGCAGAATGGAATTGCTTTGTTTTCTTCATTGCTAGATACAATTTTTGGCTCTTAATAAAACTAAGGGGGGTGGCTTATCTTAGTTAACAGGAAGTTACAGCTATCAGTTGAACATACCCGGATAGTGATGATTTTGTTTATATCCCGCTGACAAATACACTAAATGACAGGATAGCATTGGTTTTCTATTTAGGTCTTGAGACGATGGCAGACAGTTCATTTTTTTTACAAATATTTCCAATACATTGCTTTGAGCAGACTGGGGGATTGCCCATTAATGGGGGGTGGCGACCGAGTTTAATGCTGGTCAAAAAATCCTGTTTTGGATAAATCTCACTTTGATACAACATGCCAAGTCACATCTTCTAAGTTGCTCTAATAAATTTATCACTTAATATAATCGATCTTTGGAGAATTCAGAAATACCACCCTCCTAACGACTTTACTTTTTTTCTAATAGGCATAAGAACTTTCTCTAGGATCAGAATTAACATATTTGCCTTTTCAGTCCATCTGTAATTTTGCCTAATTCCCCCATCTTCTATAGTTTTGAACCGTCTTATTGTGCTGATCATGGCTGCGGTGTATGTGTAAAATGAATCTTTCCAATATTAAAGCCAAAGTCACCCTAGATGGTGCTTTAACACGCCCGCCACCCCCCCCTCCCCCCACACCCGACCGCAAACTGCAGCAAACCCAACCCAACCGCAAACACAACCCCATATATGTTTTTACAAAAATTTTTTATTATAAAATATATTCTTCATATATCATATATTAAGTTGTCAAATTAATCTTAATATTTATCATAAAATTCATATTTATTATTCAATTTTATGACCAATCTACTTTCATGGGGCAGTCGCCTACATAACATATAAGGTGCGGCGATTTATGGGTGAAATTAATACTAAATGGTGGATGTAGATCCTCAAATACTATGATAAACGCACTAAGTGTGCAACACCGTAGAATTCTGGTTAGAGCTTTTTCTTCCACTACTTTTTGCCCAAGTGAAAATTCATCAGCTTACACAGTTAGAAAATAAAATCCTTTTACAAAACCTACCAAATACAAAATTTTACTGATCAACGAGCCACACAATTTCCCTCCTTGAAAGAAGAATATGATTTATTTTCACATTCAAAGGGGCCCCAGACCGTTATCTCTGCTTGGACTAGGCAAAAGATTAATTTCCGAATCGGCGAGCGCGCCTAGCCACTTACTGGCTGGCTTAGGCTGAGGGAATGTGATCCCCCGCCTACAGCATATCAGCGTAATAACATCATCAGATGGTCAGCTCACCACTAACCCTATGATGATCAAAATCTCCCAAATTTAAAATCTGCCATTGTTCCACCCTCGGCTTAACCTTCCGTTTTCTCTGGGTGTTGCCACTCTCTCCCCCCCTCGGTTACTTTAAGGATTCTCCCACTCTATACTTTCCCGTTTTTATGGCCCTGTACGCGGCCACAGAATCAAACTTAACCATGTCCAGCTCCTATATGCGCAGGAAGACTGGCTCGTTTCTCCCACACCCACCCCCATGTGTGTGGGGGTCTTGTATCCTATATGGTCGTTTCCCACCGCGTTCGGACGCGCTCTTAGCAAGTGGGTTGGCGTGCGTGCTTGACGGAGTGGGCGACCTGCGAGGACAGCGTGCACAACGTGTCTAGCGTACTTGAGGGCTCAGATGAGCTGCCCATGGTTTAACGCCTCCGGGCGGAGCCTCCACTGTCACGGGGTCGAAAACAACGCAAGAAGTGGGTGAGCATTTCGAGACGCGATTTATAATGTTTCTGGCACAGGCAACATGGAAAAGGCAGACGTCATTACAGAATTTGCCACGAGGAGAGTTCTGCTCTCTTCCGGTGGAGTAACTAATCTCTATTAGGATCTGGCAAAAAACGGTTGAACGTCTGGATAGGAGGACCCTTCAAATTTTGTAAAAAACAGGTGCAACCGTTAGGCACAATCGTCAATTTTTTCCTACATGAAAATCATCCATTTTGTCGCAACCATTCTTGGTCTTCTTTATGTGCATAAAAACACGCAGTGATTTATATGATGACCAAGGCCTTTGATCGTTTCAGGCATACCAAGAATTAAGTTTTGTTTTACCAGCATCCGTCATATTTGTCTTTTTTTTTCAGTTAAGGTTCTGCTCTCAAAGCATATGGCAGTTCCCTTGGGCATTTCCTATTTCTCCTCATCCTATGGCGAGGATAGATTGCACAATCTTCTGGTCGACCATCTTTTTCTTTTATATGTATAGTACACTTAATTGATCGCATTACAAAAACCGCTTTCCTATCAAATCTGTTTTGGAATCCAGGAATATCTGACCTTATTTATCTGTCGACTGGGAGAGGGTGTGGTCAACCTCAGTCTTAACCTCTAACAACTTGGCTGATCACTCCTTCACCATTTCAAAAGTTAATTCATAACTTAGTATATATAATTTTACAAACAAGACAAAATGAAACTACAGCCAAATTACAACTGCCGTATCTGTAATACTGCGTCATCGGGTACTTTTCTTCATTATGTTTTTGGGAAGTTGTCAGTGTTTTGGTCTATTGGGTCAATAATCTAGTGGGACACATTGAAACTTTGTTTTTCTCCTCTTTATTACAAAAACCTGATTACATGTTTTAAGCCCAAGTTATGTCTTCTTGATGATTCTGGATTCTGTATAAGCTCAATACAAAAAAACAATGTTTGTTTGCTGGTTTTTACAGCTTCTGCAAAAAAAAGGACACTAATACAGAACTGGTTTAGCATCACACGTGTGGGAAAACGTATGTGGATCCATCGTCTTCTTAAAATAGAGGCCGTGTGAATGTACCACCACACAAATTAATACGGCCGCAAACCTAGTACTAATGAATGTTTGTGGAGTGTTTTTTTCTTTTCTTTCTAAAATCTGGATTATATAACCAAAGAATTAATTGTTCTCTCTCTCTCTCTCTCTATCCTCTCCTCTCTCTCTCTCTCGTCTCTCCTCTCTCTCTCCTCTCTCTTATTGGAAAATGTAAATTGATTATTATTGTCCCGGGGTTGTTTTTGTTTTTTTTGTGCGTTGTTATCCTTGAATGGATGTTATGATGTAATTTGTTATATGTCAAAGATAATAAAAAGTTGATCACAAAAAATGAATATATAGATATGAGCTCATAGTTGTGGTTTGATTTCTTGCTCTTTCGCCTCCAAACCATATTTAACCCGTGAGAGAAGAGCAGCAGTTGTTCACACTTTTTTTGCCATGTTAATAAATAATTAATAACTACAGCTAATACCATCTTACAATAAAGAGGCCATTAAAAGCTGCTTTATTTCTCTTGTTCATTGAACACACCAGAACTACTTTTCATAATAGCAAATAAATCCTGTTCAATTTAATACTGAATGGATCATAACAACATGTCTGTATACAAACTTGCATGATTCGTCAAGTGTGACCATGTTTTCAGAAAACATGTTTCAAAGATTATCACATTCGCAACAAAAGAGATTCGGGTAACCAAGTGAGGGTACATTTTTTGTGATGTTAAATCTGGCCCGGATGTTTCGATAAAGATCTGCCCGCATTCAGTTTTCAGGAAGTCTTTGAGTCTTTCAACACAGTCTGTTTCTGTTAACCGTCTGTCAATCATTCAGTCAGTATTGAGCTCAGTCAACGTCCTCTTTGTGCTCTGTGATTTTTATTGTCTCTAAATGTTATTTTCAGTGTAATTGCCTATTATATGATTAAATGAGTCAAGTGTTTTAGTGTTTCCTAGATTTATGTCCGTTTCTTGCTGCTCACTCAAAGTTTCAGTCCAGCTCTCGTCCCCATGATATATGAGTGAAGGATGAAGTTTGAGAGAGGGAAGTGTGCAGTTAGTGCTGTTTGTGAAAGAGGAATGCACTCTGTTGTGTGTGTAGATCCAGTGGTTGTTCACTCATTCAGTTTTGTGATGTTTAATGCTGTTTGAATCAGTTCTGTTGGTTTGTTTTTCAGTTATTGTCACTGTTGTTGTAATATCACTAGTACCACAGTTTAGTAAGAAGTTTTGTCTTTATTCTTCTGCTCGTGATCACACTGTTGATTTGAAAGTTCCATGAAACAGTTCCTCTGCTGGCCATCAAATTTATAAAATACCAGTACAGATGTTTTCATGTTTATCTAGACACTATAGACAGGCCCCACACAATTCTTAATATTCGTTCATCTTTATAATTATCATCTGAATGTTTACATTGTAATGAGTTTTTGGACTTGTGTTTTAGTGCTGATTTCAAACAATCACCTGGACAACTGAAGTGAGTCCAATTTGAAGTTCATTCTTTTCATCATTACATTTTCATATGAGTGAATTCTACATTAACTGGTTATAAACCAACTGACAGTTGAGACTTACTAACATTTTATAATGATTCTATATATGCACCCTTTTAATAAGTTTGAATTATTCATGTGACAGTTTCTTAGGTGTGACAAGAAACATCAGTTTTATCAAAAACAGCAGATACTGAGGGACAAGATCTTGTTATAAACACTTATTGAAAAACTTTCATAACTGATGGTCTCCAAAATTCCAATGGAATTGTATTGACAGATATTTTAAATAAACGACTTATAACAGCTATAGAGAGCAAACACTTCAGGTCTCATCTGGATTTAGCATGTGTGTTTTACAGTCAAGTAACTGTGATGCTGTTCTGCAGAAACACCAAAAGCCACAGTGACCATTAAACCTGGCTGCAACATGTATTCAGAGGAGATAGAGTCCCTCTCAGATGTGACATACATTGCTGAAGGAGTTCACTAGCTGGCCAGTACAGCTGGTATTAAAGACAGTTCAGTCAATGCTTCCAGTGAACACCATGAACACACATTCAATTCTGTTACTGAGTCTGACGCAGGTAAATACTCCTGTTAAAGGATCAGAGAGCGGAGACTTACGAAACTCCAGACACCGCCAGTGAATGAAGTTACACTGACAGTGATCAAGTGAGTTTGATTCATCTCTTCACATACACACACAAGTTTAACATGTTTTAAATGATTAATTTCTCACCTTCAGTTCCCAAAGCAGTTTTAGGTGTTTCGTCTCCACAGACGTGGTTGACTGAGGAGATCCAGTGACTCTGATCTGTGAGGTTAAAGGCTCCTCTACAGGCCTGGACATCCGCTGGTTCATCACTGAAACTGTTTCATCAGGTAAGGATATAATGTACTTAATGTAGCACCATCTGAATAAAACTGGTTTCGTCATATATATTATAGTATATATATATATATCTATATTGATATATATCTATATTATAAGACGATGAAAGATATTTAATCAATCTGAAGACTCGATTCAGTTATTTCTCAAGACTCATGTAAAAATGTACCCTGCTCATTTCTTGAGGTAACTGCGCTTTTTACTTTATACCGACTACATATCTCGTTATGATCTGCTCTCAGAGAAACAGCGAAGGGGGGGGGGCAGCGAGGAGCTGAGGAAACTACACTGTCACTTCTGCTGCGCTAAATCACACAGGAGTTTATGTGTGTGGAGCAGAAGAGGAAAACATCTGATTACATAAACCATCAGAACCCACAGTTAATAGGTCACTGTGAGTTCAACTGAACCTACAGAATGAGTGACACGCTGGAAATTTTCCTTGATCTTTTTAGACTTACAAGTGTCTTGAAAGGTTGTCCTGTCATAATGATATACGCTGCTTTTGAATGATGTGAATGGAGAAAGATGCTTCTGCCTGCTTCCAGGTGTAGTTACAGCATCTACTAGCAGGGTCTAAATAAACCAAACTACCAGAAAAACCTTGATTCCTGGTTAACAGCAAACATGTAAAACGTTTAATTCTAATGGTGGAAAATTGTCCTGAAAAACTAAAATATAACTACTGTGGCACAAAAGTGTTACTTACATAAGTGGACTTGAGGGAAAATAATCAAATAGGTGTAATAAAATGTGTAATCTGACCTATTTATTAAATAGTGTTTTCATAATGAAATTTATTTGAAATATTTGTGTTATTGACCACACATTGATTCGAGGAGGCACTTTACCAACAACACAAGACACTCAATGTACACATCAACACATTTTATAGAATGAACCATATAAACACTTTATCATCATTTCCAGTTTGATTACTATCTGCCTTATCTACTATCTTATAATTAATATAACAGCAAACTTCAGTTAACTATAAACAGTACTAGGTTCACACTGTACAGACAAGAAGAACTGATCCTCGAGTTGAGTCTTGGTTTCTCCTCAGGTGTATTCTCCAATAGTAACAGCTTAGGTGAGGGTTTTTGTTGTTGCACAGTTGTCTTTGGTTTGCTGCTGATGGCATAATGACAAATATATTAAAGTGTAATTTTGTTAATGACGTTTTAAATATACATTTTGAATTTTCTGATACTATAACTTGAAAAAATTTTTCTCTGAAAAGCTGCTTTGAAACAATTTAAGTTGTGTAAAGTGTTTTATCAATAAAACTGTCTTGACTTGTTTTCTGAATTGTAGCTGTAATTGTCTTTCTCAGGTGTTTCCTCTTCCATCTCTCTGATCGTCATCCCAGCAGAACTCAACACTCACATCTCGCCTCTGAGCCTGTTGAGGATCAGAATAACTCTACTGGATGGACAGTGAGAAGATACACAGACATATGGGGCTGGAAGAATTGTATACAGTGTGGGGATCACAAACACGGATCTTCAATGTACTATCAAGACACCTTCACATATGACATGGAGGTACTGGTGTCAGTCTAATCTGGAGAGAAACATCAGCCTGTATATCACTGTTACACGGTTTTATTCATTCACAAAGCCCTGATTTTATGTTTTGGATATAAATACTGTACTGGATGTGACTCAATTCGAATCACCCACACTTCGTATTCCTAAATGATAAGTGATTGTATGCTGTCTTGTATTTTATGAGTGTCATTTATTTGTCTTTAGATGTTTTGAAAGGGCACCTCTAATAAAACAACATTATTATTATTATTATTAGTAGTAGTAAGTAGTAGTAGTAGTAGTCTTGTTTGTTGTTAGCAGTCTGACTATAATCTTACTATTCATCCGTTGATGTTTGCTCTGTTTCTGTAGTTGGTGTGATTCTGGAGAGTCCTGTTCATCCTGTGACTGGAAGGAGAAACTCTGACCTCTACCTGTTTAGATCAAAACACCACCTCACAAACCTCAGAGCTTGATTTCTATAAAGATGGGCCACTCCCTCCAGAGTCAAACTACAGAATGATCATCTCTACTGTCCTCAAAGTCACACGGGGTTTCTACTCCCTGCAAACACCCAGAGAGAGGAGAGTCACCCAAGAGCTGGATCTCAGTCCGTTAGAGTCAATCAAACGGTGAGCTGGTTATTTCTTCCTCAATCGTTCTCGTTCAGATATGGTTCTGATAAAGTGCTTGTGTGGTCTCATTCTCAGTGTCTCATCAGGATCTCAGACTCGTTTCTCCCCACACTCAGTTCTGTACTGCATTTTGTTCCATCTCTGCTCGTGACAGTCGTGCCGGATTTTTCAAAATGCGTCAGGATGAGAGTTAACTGTCTGCTGATTTCTTTACATTATTCATTATATTCAGTTAAACATCTGTACCTAATATGCCATTGGCTGTCTGAATACCTCGATTCTGATTGGCTGCATGTGTTTATTAAATTTGTTTAATGCCAGGTGTCACAAACCCCTGGACTTATATGTTGTGTTTTTTCCCTGCTGTGTTCCATTCCCATTTTCTGTTGACCCAGTTTCTGTCCTCCTTGATTGAATTATTTCCAGGTGTGGTCCCTCCTTATTCCTTGTTAGCGTTCTTAAAACCATGTCCTTTTCAGTCTGTGTTTTTGTCGGTCTACAGTCATACTGTGTCGTCTTCCTGTGGTCCATGTTTGATTACCCCTGTGTTGGATTAATGAAGACTCTCCTCGATTATTCCTCGACTCACGTGTTCCTTCCAGCACATACTTGACATAAGACCCGACCTACAACATTTTATTCCGTGGTCTCCCCTCCGTTTGTTTTCCCCCGGTTTTCCCTCAGTCTTTTTTTCTCCTACATCAGACCAGGTGAGTGAGCCGGCACCAGAGATGTGATGAGGAGAAGGACACGGACAGGGTGAGCGGCAGAGAGTGCTCCGCCCCCTGCCCGCTTCTGGGGTGATCTGGATATGTGAGCGCCAAAAGGTCCAAAATGATGAGTGGATCTTATAGACGGGGATTCGGCACTGAAAGTTTTGAACTGCCCCTCTTCTCCTCTCCGTCATCTCTGCTGGTCCCTCCGCCCTCCTTCGTCCTTGGTTTCCTCATCCGGCCCTGAGGGGGCTTCCAATCTCCAGTGCCCTCCTAGAAGGGGGTCCCTCCCGTCTGCTCCTAGAATGGGTCCGTTCCGTTCCCGCTCCTAGAATGTGGCCTCCTGTGTCACTCCTCCAAATTCCCACCACCCACCCGCTCCTGCCTCCTCCACCGCTGTCGTCTGGCAGCCCTCTGCCTCGCCCTCGCCCACCATCATTGCGGTGCGAGCTCCGCGGACTGGGACCATCCTCCTGTCCTGAGTCTCTGAGTCCTCCCTCACCTCCGCCCCTGCCCTCCAAGTCCTGGATTCCCGCCTCAGCCTGTGCCCGTCGGCTCCACCATGGCTCCTACTCCCTCCTCTCCTCCTTGGGCCTGCTCCGACTCACCTGCTCCTCGGGACCTCCACTTCTCCTGGCTTCACCTCGTCCCTCCGCTCCGTCAGGCTCTTCAATCCCCTTGCTCCACCTCAGTCTCTGTCGCTCTGGCTCCACCACGGCTCCCGAGCCACATCCTCCACGTCGGTTGGCCGGTGCCAGCAGTTCCTCCGCCTAGACCTCCAGATCCTCCCATCAACCCTGGCTCTAACGGCTCTCTGTCTCAACCTCGGGCTCCTCTCCCACCTGCTCCGCCACCGTGGGTCGCCCCCCTGGAGTCATCAGCCATTCCCTGCCTCCAATGGCCTCCTCCCACCGTCGGCTCCACCTATGGGCGTTATGGTGTGGCTGGGTCCTGCTGGGCTCCCCTGCTCAGGGTCCCTCCTGTCTCCTCCCTGGCTCCTCCCCGTCGTCTCTCCCTGGCTCCTTCCTCCTGGTCTCTGTCTGCTGGCCCCCATTCCCGGGAGTCCGTCCTCCACCGGAACCCCTCCCAAGTTCCCACCCTACAGTCAGTATGGTGTCTTTCCTCCTGTGTTCCAATGTTGGATTTACCCCTGTATTGCATTAATTAAGACTCTCTTGATTATTCTTCGACTCAGTGTTCCTCCGGCACAGTACATGACAAGGTAGTTTTTTCCAGTCAGTTTTTATAAATGCTACAGAGTTGTTATAAATGAAGCATTTAACATTTGTTGCATATAACTTTTAAGATCAACATTTGACTTTTTAGGTAATTTTTAATATTGTATAAAAATATTATACCAAAAATGTTACCCATATTGTAACAATAAGTTAATATTCTCTTTACAAATTATTCGGCATGACATAATAAACCCAACTTAATACGTATTCTACATTTAATCAGAACCCATATTTGTGAATGAATCTGGTAGCAGTGTATTTGTGACGATGTAAACAGCACAGCTTTACTTTTGTTTTTTACAAATGATACCTTACGTTTGTTCATGTCCATGAATAAGATCCTGCATCTCTGTCAATTTCATGAGCTCTTTAGCATCATTGATGTGTCATGAAGCCGACCCGCAGCACAGCAACAAGCATTTGCTCTTTTACATCATCCAGGCATCGTCCTCATTTAAACCCTGTAGCTCAGTTTTTGGGGTAAAGGACATTCTCCTCTTTGACCAGCATTCATCCCAGTCACCACCTGCTCTTCATCAGTGGCCAAAAAAGAGAAAAACATAAAAAAAAAAGAAAACATTTAATTAAACTATCCCATTTTCAGATGAGGCATTCACATCAGTAAGGACGGTAAATAGGCCCGTTTTATAATTTCAAACACTTTGTGTGGTTGTTTAATGTCTCTGTCCTAACACAGCGCTCTAGCATGCTATCTATGCAACACTAGTGTGAGGGCATGTAATTATTGTTTAAATAAAATTTTGCGAGACTTCCGGTTATGGCGTGGAGATAAGCGGTAACGTTAGCTTGCTCGCTTCCACTTTTCGCATCTAATTCATCATAATCCTCTTGCATACTAATAGAAAGTATTTACTGATATTTCATATATTTCTTAACAAAATCGGGCACCTAAACTGTCGAAAAAATAGGAGAAAAACGTCCTAAATCGATCGATATGAAGGGCTTTCCGCCTCCGAAAGACAGGGATGTGAAGTTAGCGGGTGTTACACAAACTTCGGAGCCCGAGCGTCGACGCAGAGACTCGGGGAAAAGCAATCTGCTCAACTTGGATAATATTTTTCAGCAATCATCTCTTAAGTCTGAGTTTTCTGCTAATTTTGAATCGGTGTTAACCATCCTTTGACGGACGTTACGATCAATAGGTGACTGCATGCCGCTAGATTGACAGAAGCAGAGGAGAGATATCTCGACCGTGAGGACACAACGTTTGACACGCTCAATCTCACGCTACAGCTAAATTGTTTGGAAGACAAAATCAATTGCTGGTCTGCTACCCCAGAATATCTGGAAATCGCATCGGCGTTCCAACGTGCTCACAGTTGGTTTGCGGCTGGCCGAGAAAGCTAACGCAGGGACCGCGTGTGCTTTCTGGAAAATTGGCTTCCTGACGCACTGGGGATGGAAATCCTTCGCTCTCCGCTGATTATTGAACGGCTCACGAATCGCAAGTGTCAGATCAGATAAAGGCAACCGCCGAGGGAATTATATGACGTCCTCATTACAAGACAAAGTCCGGGTATTGAATGCGTCCAGAGTAAAAAAGAGGTATCTGTACAAAGGCAAGCGAGATGATGCTCTTTCCTATTTTCAGCCTAGGTCAGCAAGAAACGCCAGCGCTACAACGGGTCAAGAAAACTTAGATCAAACAGTGTTTGGATACAGATTCCTCTTCCCCTCACGCTACAGTGTCTTTCAATGGAACATTATATACTTTTGAGAACACCTGGAGAATTTGAACCTTTTGGACACTCCACCAGAGAGTCCATAGAATAGGTGGAGTCACTGCTGTAATGAACTGGATTAAACATATAATGCCGAGACTTTAGACTTTGATAATGCCCACTTTTTACACTTGTTTTGATCAGTTTTATTATTACTATTAGTCGCATTCATTTATTTATTTAATTTTTGCATTGGGCATGGGGTTGCGACTGAAAGAGTGCAAACCCCAAAATAATTGGACAATGTTCACCGACCTGTTGTGGGAAATTTATAATTTGCCCCCCATCCTGTAATTTATTTATATTTTTGGTATTTATTTTGATTTTTTGCTGATAAATTTTTTTCGCATACCCTAGCAGTGTAATAGTTAGCTACATACTACGAGCTCTAAAGTACGGAGTGATGGCGTGAGTTGACATAAGGAGAACGGTCCTCAGGAAGAGAGAGAGCGGTGGACCCGTGTTGTTTCTAGTGAAGTAAATTCAGGGGATAAGGGTTGGTCGAAAGACCTGTGAATGTGTTTATTTAGTTTAATTCCTATTTTTTTTCTTCTTTTTTTTTATGTCTAATTGTTCAACTAGGGCTGCGTTTTATTTTTGGTCAAATTTACGAATCTGTTCATTCTGGTGTATTTTGGGGACATTCAGTGTTGAAATAGAAGAAAGGGTGCTTGCGATACATAATTAATAACATGTCTTAGAGAATAAAGCTAAATCATCCTGAACTGTAGGGGACTTTAACAGTATTCAAAACTCAAGCGGTTCATAATGCTCCGACTCAAACAATTGCAGTGCAAAATTGTGGTTCCTTCAAAAACACATCTAAGATCTGAAAGATACAATAAGGGTTAGAGGGATGGCCTGGACAAGTTTTTTTCTGCATCTTATAGTAGCCCAGCACGAGGGGTATTACTTGATTCATAAATCTATACCATTCAGATGTCTGAGGTAAAAGACATCACTAATGGTGAGATATGTGTCCTTTATAAAGGGAACCCTTTTGTCAGAAAACACTAAACTTAATTAGCGTATACGGTCCCAATATAGATAATGCGGCATTCTTTACTCAACCTATCGTAACTATTTCCTCATTTCAGGGTCACTATATAAATGTTAGGTGACTTTATTGCACCTAGATCTTGTAAAAGATCGATCTTCTGGAGTTCGATCGGTCACACAAAAAAACAAGGAAAGTACTAAAATCTGTTATTATGACTTAAATTTAATTGATATATGGAAAACCAAAAGCCCACAGATATCCAATTCTCTCGTTACGCACAGTACGCACAAGAATACCTCAGATTGACAATTGAATTTTCTTATATCAGCACCTCTCCTCGCGAAGATTCAGGAACTGGTGGTATGATAGTATCGAGGACTCTCAGCTCAGGCTTCACATATCTCTCGATATACATAGATGCCAATTTAAGAAGTGACCCACCAAAACTGGCAAATTACATCCGAAGTGGCTAGGAAAGGTCAAAGTTTATATTGAGCATATGGACAAAAGATGGACCTATATTTCGATTGAATACTTCAGAACTATCAGCTAGTACTAGGTGGTATTATTATATTTTAATTTTAATATGTAATCAAAACGTTAAATCTTCTGGATTCTAAATTGAAAGACCTAGACAAAAGGACAACTTTCAAAATCCAATTAATTATACAACAATTGATCAGGAAAAATTGATTTTCCTAGAGCCCAGTAAGGGAAGAGATGTCCCGCCTCTGAGTGGCAAGCAGTATGATGATGAACTGGCAAATTATTATGAGCAAGGCGGAAAAAGCAGGAAAACTTTTAGCCATGGCGATATCAAACGATTTGCAATCCGAAAGTGCTATTAATTCTATTCAGGAAGAGGGGGGAGGATGTTAGGACGGATTCCGTTAAAATAAATAGTGGCGTTTTAAAGATTTTTTTAACATCTTTATGACAAGCTCAGTATATACAGAAGATCAGAAACAAACAAGAAAACTTTTTAAAGGAGATGTAAATTTCCTAAGATTTCTAATGAGGTAAAAAGACAATCTTGAAGCAGATTTACAGAAGAAGAAGTTTTAAGTGCTATTGAGAATCTGCAAGCGGTGGTCGAACTCTCCTGGACCAGACGGAATTCCTATAGATTTTTATAAGAAGTTTAAGAACCAAATTAGCCTCTCCTATCTTAAATCTGTTTAAAGAGTCAGACCAACAAGGCGTACTCCCACCATCTTGAAGAGGGTGCTACTGATTATGGCTCCTGCTTAAACCCGAACACATTACAAATGAAGTGTGAATCCCATACGTCCAATTTCCACTACACTACTAAACTCTGATACAAAGAGACTTAGTATAAGATCCTGCTCAAAAAAGACTAGGAAAATGGCTTACAAAATAGGTCGGGAATCGTGATCAGAGATGGATTTGTAGAAAGGCCGGCAGGGGTTTCAGCAATGTAATGATGTTGTATTCAGATTTTTAATCAATAAAAAGGGTTCTCCAGATACAGCAATTGTATCTTTAGATGCAGAGAAGGCCTTTTGATCGGGTGGAGTGGCCTTTCCTTTGGGATGTTTTCTACAAAGGTTTGGTTTTTGGGAAGTATTTTGCTCATGGATTAAGGTATTGTAGACCACACCCTACAGCAGAGGTTCTGACCAATGGAATAATTTTCAAGCCTTTCAAAGTAACAGAGGCCCCCGGCGGGATGTCCCCTCTGTCACCACTTTTGTTTCTCTTGGTAATTGAACCATTTGCTATTGCAAGTACGGGATGAAAGCAACATTAGTTGGAATTAGTATCGGCTCACTAACACACTGCATATCCCTATATGCAGATGATGTTTTATTATTTCTTACTGAGCTCAGCCAAATCTATTCCAGCTTTACTCAATCTCATAAAAAGGTTCGGGAAGTTTGTCTGGCTATAAGATAAATCAGTCTAAATCCCTATTTATTTCTCAATCAAGAGGAAAAGTCAAATTATCATACTTAACTTCCAATCTTAATGTTAACAGATTCATTTACATACTTAGGACTCCAGATTGTGGCCGAGATAGAAAAATACCTCATTGATAACAGTGCCCTACAAATTCAATTACTAAGTCTGGTAGATAGATGGTCAGGTTCACCAAGCTCATTAATCGGTCACATTAATATATTAAAAATGAATACACTACCCAAAATAATTTATTATTTCCAAAATATCCCTTTGCCCCCCACTACCTCATTTTTCACCATTCTTCGAAGAATCAAGTTTATTATACCAGTTTGATTTGGAATAATAAAACACCCCAAGAGTCCGGACATCTTTTGCTTTTACCTACCATAGCACGATAGGGGAGGATGGGTGAAAACTCCCAAATATTCAAGCATACTATTGGGCATCCCAGTTAGAGCGATAATGTTTCATTTTTCGCAAGTGCTCCTCGTAAATGGCTAGAAATAGAAAAATTTATTTGTGAAATCGAAGATTCCTTTTAAACTTGTATCTTTATTCAGCCAATATTCAAAAATACTACAGAAAAATTTGAGTGCAATATCATTTTAATCCAATAGTACTGAACATGTGATTAATGTCTGGGGGAAAGTACGAATTCATCTAAAGTAAAAGAGTCTCTATCTGTATTTAGCCAAATATGGGGAATGATCATTTTTTTACCCTGGTCGAAAGGATTTAGGCTTTCGACTCTGGGCTCAGAATGGGTGTGTGGAAAGTTAAAGATCTATACAAAGATGGCGTTCTAATGTCATTTACTGATATTACTGATAGTTCCAAATCCCTAAAAACATTATTATAAAATACTTGCAAATTAGGAATTTTAATACGTACTGCCCGGGGACAAGGACTTGCTGAGCCAGAGCTAACTAATCTAGAGAAATGTGTATCTAAACCAAGCCTTGGAGGAGGACACATATCTTGTTTATACAACATGTTATTGTTAGGTTCTCTCAGGAGTCATCGTACATCCAGATTAGCCATGTGGGAACAAGACCTTGGATTAAAGATTGATAAGAAAAAATGGGAGCAAACATGTACAAAAGCTCAAACACAGACAGTTAACAGCAGACTAAAACTGTTACAGTACAATTGGCTTATGCGTACTTATATAACTCCGGTAAAACTAAATGAAATTTATAGCAACGTACCAGATACTTGTTTTAAATGACCAGTGCAAAGGCACGTTGATTCATTGTATGTGGGAATGTGATCAAATAAAAGAGTTTTGGAAAGAAATTAATAATATGATATGGCATATAGTCTCAGTGAGATTGCCATTGGACCCTGAGCTTTTCAATTATTGGTATTCATCCAGATAACTGGAAAATTAAAAAGGACAACTCAAGTATTGATAGATATGTGTATTCTACATGCTAAACGGCTCATCGCCATTTATTGGAAAAGAAGATAGAAAGGCCTACTATAACTCAATGGTTAAGAGAAATATCTTCATGCATTGCAGTGGAATAGATAACATATATTCTTAAGGGTAAAGAAGACCAATTTAAGAGGATTTGGGAGTCCCTTTTTATTATTTATTGAGCAAGGGGATATAAACAATATAATAGAGGAGGAACAAAATGCTTGATTAGGTATTATATTCATTTGAAAATACATTTTAATTTGCATTAATCCTATTTTATTTTATTTATCTTATCTGTGGCTATTATTGATTGCAGTGTACTGTTAACTCTGTCTTCCAAAGTACATACTTTATCCAATGTTGGTTTGTGCTATTGCATTTTTCAAGTATTATGAGCCCCGGTGTTTGTTTATTTGTTTTTTTTTTGTTTTGTTTTTTGTTTTTGTACATTATATGTGATGTTACAGACATGTGATGTACATTGTTGTGTAAGTGTTTAAGAAAATGCAATAAAAACAGTATTACGCAAATAAATATATAGCTTTAAGAAAGCTGTACTTTACTGAAACATTAAAACAGACATGACATTCACATACCTCACAAATTTTCATGTACATGGAGGGCTGCTTTTTAAAGGGTTAGTTCAACAAAAAATGAAAATGGTCATAATTTATTCTCTCCATGTTGTTCCAAACCCATACAAACTCTGCTAATTTTTGGAATACAAATAACTATATTTAATATTCTCTTGTGATTTCTCTTCTGAACAGACATGTTCGCTATGATATAATTTAAGATTTATTCATACATAAATATTGGCATGGATTACTTCTACAATTCTACAATCCGCTGTGTGTCGGGTGCTTCTTCACCACCACGTCGTGCATTCAAATCATTTAATGCACAGCTAGCCATTGATTATCCCTTACTTATATCATTACACTTTATTTGCTCTGTTTTATCTGTGAAACCTTACCTTATGGAATGGAATGGAACCTTATGGAATAACCGTTTTATAAAAGCAATAAACCCCCGTGAAGCTGTGGTGAATTTATAACAGCTAAGGGTTGTTTTTTAGGCACGACACGAAGCAAAACTTGGGGCTTATTGCTTTAATCTAGTTATTATTAATACTGTGCAGCTTTTCATGCTTTGAGTTTTTAAGGTGCTCACTAAAGCTGCTTTGAAACAGCATGAATTGTGAAAATTGCTGTAATACAAATCAGTTAAACTGAATCTGTCTCACACCTCCTGTTTATCTTTACTCTACAATACACATCTTTCCTCACTGATAAAAGGACCAGTGTTGGGTGTAATGCGTTACTGTAATTAAATTACTTATCCACTGAAAAAGTAAGGGATTACTCCTCATTTTTAGGTAATTTAATTACAGTTACTTATAAAGTACTTGCATTACAAAAACAAATAAAAACAAAACTTAAAAAGATAAAATTAAATGCAGCGTCTTTAACCCTCTGCACGCCAGCGTGTCCACTTGCAGTTTTTCCAGCACGTTCACTTTCATATTTTTTCCTGATTCACAGAGAAACCTTAAATACTCAGATACAGAAAAGACTAAAAACAATCGAATCTAAAAAGGGGGCCTACTTTTATTTGTGTACACTGACAATAACAACAAAACATTGTGCTTTTGCAAAATAAACAAAACAAACAGGGTGCAATTTCTGCCGTCTGTCTCCGTGAGCAACTTTCTACACATCACAAACTCAGCGAATGGCACAGAGACATGACGATATCTAGGCGATATCGCGTTCGAAATCGAATGCGATTCATCTGCGATTATGAGGGCAATTTTGCCTAATTGTCAGTGAACTGCGGCTCTGTGTAGTGAAAGCCGCTCAATCTGAAACATCTGATTGTGATTTACTACTAATCACGGACCAGCTTTACTGACGAGATGCGCATGACAATCGAATGCTATTAATTGCACAGCCCTAACCTGTACGGATTTTTACTAGTTGGGCTTTTCCTGAACATCTTGCCAAACTGAAATGTATTGTTTAACTTTTCTTAAGCTTTTTTGTTATTCAGATATCGTATTATTCAGAGTATTTCTATTTGTTAACCAAAGAGGGTTAAAAATTTTTTTATAAAAATGTTTAAGTATTACAGTTGTTTTAAAGCTAAAAAACTAAAACTATTCTATGTTTGACTCAAATTGAAAGAATAAAGAGTTTAATTTCTATTAAGGTTTATAGGGATTTTAAGATGTAGCCTAATAAGCGATTTGTATAATTAAGTTACTTACTGAGTAACTAAGTTACTTTCAGACAGAGTAATTAGTGAAGTAATTTAAATACAATATTGATGTAATTAGTAATAGTAATTAATTACTTTTTGAAAGTAACTTACCCAACACTGTAAAAGACATGATTTTTTGTTTTGTTTTTTTCTAGTCAAATTTGTTTAAATATAGTTAAAAGATGATGGTAGGCAGTTCATAAAAACAATAAACATAGAGAGAGAGAAAAAAACATGCATACCTGTTCAATTAAATGCTTGATTGTTTTGTGTGTATTTAACAGCTGCATCTGTTGAAGAACAAGAAACTTCAATCTGATCTTAATCTGTCGTGATGGTGAGAAAACTTCAGCTTCATCCTGGAATCTCTCAGTGTCTCAGTTCAGACTGAACATGCTGACTTACTGTAAAAGTCACGTTTTGGGAGTGTCTCCTTTTGGCATCTCACAGTTGTTAAAGTCAACATGAACCAGCATCACAACTCTTTTGACTCTTATCCATCAGGAATTAATTGGATTGTAAAGAAAAAAAGCCTTTTATATACATTGCTTTGCTTATCTTTGGAATAGCTAAGAAATTAAATAAGGTACTTTTTGATTTTATATTGACTTTAAAAATAGACATGGATGTTAATCTGTATAACGCCTCATTTGATCTGGTTGGGATGATTATTGATGATTTTAGCTGGATGGTGACGTTGTGTTGTATTGTTGGAGAGGCTGGAAAGAAGAGAAGCTCGTCTTCACTAGATTGAGTTGTAGATGATGGGTTTTACTTGCCAAAAATGTCCATCAGGCAGTCAGAGATTTGTGTAGCTACTGTGGGATCAGCTGCTTGATGTCAAAAGTAGAGCTGTGTGTCATTAACATAGCAATGCATAGCCTATCACACACCCTGTTCATGTTTCCTTTTTTTTTTAATAAAGAAACAGTGCCTTTTAAAATATTCTGGAGCTTTTTTTCTCAAACATTCTTTCAGTGTCACAGTAAAAACAAATGAACCATGATCTCTTACTGCAATCAATTAGGTTTTACGTGTCAATTAAGTATTTTGCACTTGGAACAAAATGCTACTGTTATTACAGTTAGCATGTAACTTTTTTTAATTCACATGCTGCATACTACATACATGCTGCATACTTGGGGGAAGTCGTGGCCTAGTGGTTAGAGAGTTTTGATTCCTAACCCTAAGGTTGTGGGTTCAAGTCTTGGGGCGGCAATACCACGACTGAGGTGCCCTAAGCTTGAGCAAGGCACCAAACCCCCAACTGCTCCCCGGGTGCTGCAGCATAAATGGCTGCCCACTGCTTTGGGTGTGTGTTCACGGTGTGTGTGTGTGTGTGTTCACTGCTGTGTGAATTAGATTCGTATGTTCATACTTCAACAAACACTTACTAACACGATCTGAAGACCACTGATATGATCTTCTCTTCACACTGCATGTGGTTTATTTGGCATCACGGCACCATCAACTAGAAATTCTTAGTAATGCATAAAGTTATGCAAGCTGTTTATTCTTTATCTTCTACTTCCTCTTTCACATCATTCTCAGTTAAACATTGATGCATGTCTGATGTTGGCTATATCTTTGTAAAAATATATATAAGAAAAAATCAAATAATGGTTGTTTTCTTCAGATTTGCTACAGTTTTTACAGACTGTGTCACTACTCAGTGAACAGTGTGAAACATACAGTGACCAGTGAAAACTGCATTTCTTCCTTTTCAAATTAAGAAGGTGCTCCGGGTGTGTGTTCATGGTGTGTGTTCACTGCTGTGTGTGTGCACTCTGGATGGGTTAAATGCAGAGCACGAATTCAGAGTATGGGTCACCATACTTGGCTGTATGTCACGTCACTTTTTTTTAAGTGTTCAAATCAGGTTTTACGTGTCAATTATTAAGTATTTTGCACTTTGGAACAAAATGCTACTGTAATCTACAAATATTATCACAGTATGTAACTTTTTTTAATTCACATGCTGTATACTAGTGTTCACATGCTGAGAACTGCTGGTTTTGGTGGCATTGATGGTTTGTGAACACTAAAGAACAGTAACGGTGTTAAATGCTGAATAGAGCTGTGAAACAAGAATAGTGTTAATAGTTCTGAGAAATATTTTAGAAAATGTTATGTTGGTGACAATGAATTTTAGTGTCTGAGCAACTGAGAAAACTGTGATAAAAATAGAGATTTACAAAAAAATAAATATATATATATGATCAACAGTGATATTGATGCTTCTCAAGTAATTGAGATTCGTATGTGTTTAGTTTTACTAACATTTCTCTTTCGGCAAGAAGCACTGACAAGATCTGAAGACCACTGATATGATCTTCTCTTCACACTGCATGTGCTTTATTTGGCATCACGGCACCATCAACTAGAAATTCTTAGTAATGCGTAAAGTTATGCAAGCTGTTTATTCTTTCTCCTGTACTTCCTCTTTCACATCATTCTCTCAGTTAAATATTGATGCATGTCTGATGTTGGCTATATCTTTCTAAAAATATTTATAAGAAAAATCAAATAATGGTTGCTTTCTTCAGATTTGCTACAGTTTTTACAGACTGTGTCACTACTCAGTCAACAGTGTGAAACATACAATGATCAGTGAAGACTGCATTTCTTCCTTTTCAAATTAAGAAGGTGGATTCATTAAGATAAACTGGAATTATCATCATTAAATTTGTTTTCAATTCACAGGTACAAATATATCAGTGTCAGACTCAGCACCAACAGTGTCAGAGGCCTGATAGAATAGAAATTTATAGATGTGAGCTCATAGTTGTGGTTGGGTTTGTTGTCTTTCAGCTTAAACACACGAACCATTGAGAGACGAGCAGCAGTTGTATATTTTATTTTCATGTAAAAACATAATTATAACTACAGCTAATACCACCATTACAATAAAGAGCCATTAAAATACTGCTTTATTTCTCTTGTTTTCATTGACACACACCAGAATATAACTTTTCATAAGAGCAAATAAATCCTGTTCAATTTAATACTGAATGGATCATAACAACATTTCTGTAGAAAACTTGCATGTTAGTCAGTGTGGCATTTTCTGAAAACATGTTACAAGATTCTCAACATTACCAAAAAGATCTTCTGTAACACGTGTATGTACATTTGTATGTTTAGTCTGTCCTGTGATGTTTCTAAAGATCTGACCCGCAGGTTTCAGGAAGTCTTGAGTCTTTAACACAGTCTGTGGCTGCGCTGAAATGGCATACTCAATGAGTAGGTACTTAATTTTAATAAGTACTTACTTAACGAGCGCTAAAAGAGTACGTACTCTACAGCCAAATCTCGTTGAGTATGAATGCGATCCGCCATGTTTACGTTATCGTGTGACCTATGACGTTATAACAAGCGCAACAACTTCCAAGATATGACTGACTGCGGACTCCTTCTGTAATATGGTCAAAATGCTGTATACGTGAACAGTAGCAGCTCCACTTTAAGTGAGTAACAGTACCTCCAGGTTTCTTCTTGAACCGTGGAGTTAGACAAGGATGTCCAGTATCTCCTTATCTTTTTTTTTAATTGCTACACAATTTCTTAGTTCGCACATCAAAGCAAGGCATCTAAAAGGCATCAGTATTGGCAATACAGAGTTAATTATTAATCAATTAGTGGATGATACTGTTCTGTTTTTAGAGACTCTACGCCAAATACCCCTGCAGCCTTATGGACTCTTCATCATCTTTCTCTAAAGCCTCTGGCCTACGTCTCAATATATAATAAATGTGAATTACTTCCGTTTTAAAAGACAGTATGATCTCTTCAATTGATGGTATTGCAATTAAAAACTGTGTTACATACTTGGGTATAAAAATAACCAAAGATAATTCTAGATGTTCTGCTAATTTGGACCCAATTGTTATAAATACAATGAAACGGTTTAACTGCTGGCTGCAGAGAGACCTTTCTTTGAAAGGTCGAGGTTTGCTTGTTTAAAGCGGAGGGTCTGTCTCGCCTTACTTATGCTGCTCAGTCACTGTTCATTGATAAGAATACTTGTAAATTTATCGATGGAATCTTAGTTAAATTTTTATGGAAAAATAAACCACACTATTTGAAAAAGTCAGTGATACTAAATACTCAACAAAAGGGTGGCTTAAACTTCATTGATTTTAGTTCACTAAATAACATAATAAAAATAAATTGGCTTTAAATCGATTCCTTTAAAAATCCCACCTCTATTTGAATGTTTTCCCTCAGCATGCTTCTCGCAACTTGGTGGTGCAAAATTTGCTTTTAATGTGTAATTATGATATTCATAAACTCCCTGTCAAAGCTATCTAACTTTCACCAACAAGTCCTTCTGGCGTGGACTCTCATCTTACAAACATAACTTTTCTCCTCACACGATGTTATATATGGAACAATAGGTATATTTTTGTTTAAGAATAAATCTTTGTTCTATAATAAACTGGTTCATAATGGAATATATCATATTAGCACAGCTCTTTAATAACGAAGGTCTGCTTTTTAGGTATGCAGAGTTCTTTCAGAATAGCAATATACCCGGTAAATCCCAAAGAATTTTGCCACAGTTAATGGATGCGATTCCTTCTGGGTTACTTATGCTTTTTAAAAACAATACTCTCTCTTTGGGTTCGTTGTAGCATCCTGAGCTTGTCAATACCCCGATTGGCAAGATGGGTTTCACTGAAAAAAAAAGGAAGAAATTATAAAGTAAGAGTGTATTCCTTGAAAACATTATTTACTGCCCTCCCGCAATTCATATTGGAATAGGCTTTTTGATAATTTTAAACTGGAAAAATATATGGTCCCATACAGCATAAATTTTCCTGACAAAAAAAGTAAAAGAAATATCTTTTAAATTAGTTCATAATATTTACCCAGTCAAAAATTTCCTCCAGAAAAATTCAGATCTGTTTTGAAACTAATTGCTCTTTCTGTCAGATGACACTGAAAACTCTTCTTCACTTGTTTTGGTCGTGCAGTTACACTCAGAAAATTTGGAAAGATGTTAGTTGGTTTATCTCAAGGAATATCTTACAAAATTTGTATGAATCCCCAAATTGGTATATTTGGATTTTGAAGCGGAATTCTAATGCACTGCTTTATAATAAATTTTTCTAATTATTTCCTGTGCAGATTTTATATTGTCATAAATCGTAAATTCTCAAACTGTAAACCAGTTCATTTGGTATTTTTGCATGAGATAAAACATTATTTAAATACAATCTCATCACTCTTAACCCAAAGCGATCAGAAACTTGTAAAATTTGCGCGAACTTATGGGACTCTTTGCCCTTGTTAAATGTTTTTAGATTTTCTTTCATGGAGTAATGCCCTCTTTCTGTATCCTCTTTGTTTTTGGTAATGTTATTTATTTATTTATTTTAAAACACTTTTTTTTGTATTATGTGGTTGTAATGTTCTCTGTCTCTGTTTTGTTATTGAAAATTATTTGTTTGTTCTAACTGTTTAATAAAAAACTAAAAAAAACATAAAAAAAGATATGACTGACTGCGACATTGTTTAATATCTACTATCTGTAAATATTTTGGATGTTGATGCAATTTGCCTCCTTCCTTTTGTGTTATTGTTGAAGAAAACAGCTGCCCTTTGTATTGTGATTGTAGTATATACCAATACATTTTGTGTTAAGTTTGTTATATTTTAAACTCTACTGAAAATGACCTCACAGTACTTCAGAGATCCACAAGGACCCCTACCTAGTACGGTTTTTCCTCACCGTTTGCAATTTTTTGTAATATCTGCACAAAGGAGACGTTGATCAGCAGCTATGAAGATCTCGCCTTTGGAGAAGACTGTTGATTTACCACTTGAAAATGTAAGTATTACTACATAGAAATTAAGATTACCTCAGAAAGCATTTCTAGCCCACCCCAACACTTATCAACAATAATAATGATAAATGGTGGTGACTAATAATTATATATATTTTTGTTTTTGGTAAAACCAAACTAATTGGGTATTAGTTTTTTTTCATATGGCCATAAGCTATGCCTGACTTCACAATAGACAAATGCTGCCAGGTGTGAAGACATCGAAATATTCAGTCAAGTAATGAAAGAATGCATGTGTTAATGAAACAATTAGGCTATATTTTATTACTGACAACAAACAGGAGACATGAATAAATGAGTAAAAGATTAAATAAAACTAACCATCACAATAATAAATACAAGGCAACAACACATAAAACAAAGATTTATTCAAACATTGTTCTGTTTTTGAAAGTTTACAGACAGTGAACCCACATCCGTCCATCACGTCCCTCACTGCTGCAGTCAGACTGAATCTGATCATGGATGAGACAGAGACATCGAGGCTGTCCTTGTCTGAGTGCACAGAGAGGATGAGGAAGACCATGATGAACACCCTGAACCACATAATCCTGAACAAGAGCAGGAGAACACATGCAGGACAATCTGACTGCTGCTGCGTCTGCTCCAAACATCTGTGTGCTGCTCTCCATGAGCACCACTACCTGTGAAACATTTACACAGAGTAAAACAGAGTAAAACTTTATATCTCATGATGTCAGCATTCTATTTATTGCTATTTATTGCTAAATTTGACTGCTGGTGTCGTGGGGGATTCAGTCATGGCCTAGTGGTTAGAGAGTTTGACTCCTAACCCTAAGGTTGGTGGTTCGAGTCTTGGGTCGGAATACCACGACTGAGGTGCCCTTGAGCAAGGCACCGAACCCCCAACTGCTCCCCGGGCGCCACAGCAAAAAATGGCTGCCCACTGCTCCGGGTGTGTGTTCACGGTGTGAGTGTGTGCACTTTGGATGGGTTAAATACAAAGCACGAATTCTGAGTATGGGTCATCATACTTGGATGTATGTCACGTCACTTTCACCTTTCAATTACTTAAATGGTGTAGTGAACTGGAATGTTCATCAAAAAATCTCCGTATCAGCTTCATAACTTCTGTGGTGTAGTGAACTGGACTGGTCAGCAGAAGGTTGCTGGATCAATCTCCGTAGTCATCCCAACGGTGTGTGTCTTTACTCCAGGTGGCTCCAGAGGATTGAGGTCCTGTAATAAGAGCACTGTAAGTCACTTCAGATAAAAGTGTCTGACAAATGAATACATGTAAATCTGATTTTTGTAAATCCCTTTTTGTGTCTTGAGCACAAACGCTCAATAAAGCTGCTTATTTCTTGAAGTTTTTTTCTTTTAAAGTACTACTATAATATAAATGCGTACATATATTTCATAAAGTTTCTATTTGACATTTCAGATCCTACAAAGATGCACAAACACAAAACAAAACCAGTCGTTTTAACAGCACAATGTCATTTCATTTCTGTATTAGAAGTAACAAAATGATCTTACTTTATATTTTGGTTTCAGGTTTTCCTTTCTTCACAAATTCCGCCGTCACCTGCTCCACCGCAAAAGATCTGCATCAAATGTACAGCAATCAAGAATCAGAAAAGTGCTGTAATAACTCTGTTTGAAATTACAATAATTAAAATACGGTATGGGTGCTGGGAGCGGTCAAAATTGATGATAAAGAAGCTGACATAACGGCGTTTCCTTTATACTTTTGCTGATATTTTCAATAGTTCACAGGTGACCCCCCCAAAAAAATCTGCATAAAAACGTAATTTAACCCCTAAAAAGAACTTAAAGGTACATCAGAATATTTATTTATTGCTTATATTATGTCATGATATAAAAATACAATTTCATTTTTTTTTCAAATGACTTGAACATTAAAATTAATGTTTGTGATTACATTGTTTTTTGTACATTAACATACATTTATTAATATACATCATATATATATATATATATATATATATATACATTGATAAATTATGTATTGCGTGTGTGTTCTTTGTGTGTGTATACCTTTCAGCTAATAGTGATCCTGACTTTGCTGTATTCATTTTCAAGTTAAATCTATTATATAATTTCTGTACAATTTTAAAGGAAAATCACTCCAAAACTCAATGTGTATTCTCACTCTTATCTCAATAAAAAGCACTTACTCGTAAAAAGCTTTCCTTAAAAGGTTTGCTCATTTTTCCAATTGATTACTTTTAACATTGACCCTGAATATTACTGAAATTATCATTTACTGTATAGTTTTGGAGAAAAGTAATGGCAAAGTCACTCCAAAAAAGTGCATTCTAGCAGTTGCAACCATTACCCATTTTCCAACACACATAAAAAAATCTTTGCTTTATAGGTTTGCTCATTCTTTCAGTTGATTCATGTACTTAGTGATCCTGATTATTACTGTATTAAGTTTCAAATATTTATACTGTATAGTTTTGGAGAAAAATTAATGGAAAATTGACTCCAAAAAAACAAAGTGCATTCTAGCAGTTGGACTATTTCCCATTTTCACATTTGAAAATTATTTATTTCATGTTTTGTGACAGTTTGTATTCAGAAGTTTAAGAGTAACGTATTTTAAGTATAATTTTTTTATTATTTATTTTGTAGTAATACATAACCTCACTGTATTCATTTATAATGTAACATTATAGCGTGACATTTGTGTCAATAATCTTCAAGCACAGGTGACTCCGCGTGGTGGGAGGGGGGCAAATTCTGCTTAGGGCCCCCAAGAGGCTCGGGCCGGCACTGCACGTGTCTCATCTGTCCCTGTAACATCCAGACAAGAGTCAGTCTCCTCTGTGATTTATCTGTGATATACTGCATTAACATGTTGAGGTAGATGCTGATGTGTTCACTCACATTTTATCCAACACAAATGTTCCTCAATTTATCAACAATACTAATGGTCAAATGAAATAGTTAACTTATGTTTACTCTATGTAGATTTGTTTATTCACATTACTTACATTCATCTAAAAGCAGTGTTGACAGTGAATTCTACACAATAGCACACATACATCTCTCCCTCAGATGTCTGTTCATGTTGTGATGTGCTCATCTGCAACAGGAACATCCGAGACTCAACTATTTTCTGCAATTCTCCAGCTGTGGTCCTCGGAGAGTCTTTAGCCACTCAAACTGACCTCCTCACCGTGCATTGGGACGATATAGACACACGTCCTCTTCCAGGCAGTTTCGTAACATTTTCTGTTGATTGGAAATTCTTAAATATTGCCCTGATGGTGGAAATGGGAATTTTCACTGCTCTAGCTCTTTTCTTATAGCCATTTCACTAATTTGTGAAGCTCAATTATCTTTTGCTGCACATCAGAAATATATTGTTTGGTTTTTCTCATTGTGATGGATGATTAAGGGCATTTGGGCTTTGTTTTCCCCCCTATTTATATTTCTGTGAAACAGGAAGCAATGGCTGGATAATTTCATGTTCATAATCACCCTGGAGTACTCAAAATTGTGAATATGAATGTTATTTTACTCATAAGAATTTCTAGGGGTGTCCTTAATTGTGGCCAATGTGTATTAGAGAAAAAAACATTTATTTCAATAATGATATTTCCTCCCATTTTAAATTCTTATTATCCAATAAAAGTTTAGATTTTTGTGATTTTTTTAAATAAAAGATCAAAAGGATTAACAATGCAGATTAATTTTCACAGCCTTCTTTGATCATATTTACCAAGGGTGACCTTATTTTTGGGCATGACTGTATATATAATGTGTTTTTTAGGTCAGATAGCAAATGTTGCCATTCTTCTGGAAAACTGCTGGTCTTTAAAGAAGTCATCAATCAGGTTACTTGAACACAGTTTTTGAATACCATTAAATTAGTGAATTTATCTTTTATTCAGTTACTAAATCACTTTGACTAGCTTGTTTTTACTTGTTTTTCCCCAATTATTAATAAAGTTTATTTTAACAAACATTTTCAGATAATCCAACCAATTAGCACCAGAGGAAGTCTATATATCGCCGCTTTTCTCACCTCCATTCCCAGATGACAGCAGGCCAAATATGCTTATTCTGTCTATAAAAAAAAAAAAAATGACCTCATGAATTGCTGTATAGTTCAGCTAACAAAATAACCGCCTGTTTTCATTACATTTTTATTATCATGTTATGTTTCATTATTCTAACTTGTGTTTAAACAAATAAAACTGTACAATGTATTTAGAGAAAGTGTTTTTTATTATATTTTTACAGGATCCTCTGTTCCCAGAACCAACCATTCATCTGAAGGACTGTGAAAATATGAGCCCTTTGAACAACCGGTGACAGTTTCCAAGTGATAAATAGAAAGAGCATGGCAGAGGATGATGAGGGTATTGATATTTCACTGAAATTAAATATCATTTAATTACATTTAGTCTGCTAGTCAGAATTATAGCTGATTAAATAAAAATAAATAGTGGTTCATGTTTGTTTTGGGATAGTGTTCCATGGGTCCTTGTCCTGAACAGTTTAAATGATCCTCCAGATCCTTCACTTTCTCAGGTTTTCCAGCATCTTTTGCATATTTAAACCCTGAGGGACTCATACACAACAAAACCAAAACATATTTTTTTTTACACTGAGGACAATTGAGGGACTCATACACAACTATTTCAAAAGGTAAACACATTTATGATTCTCAAGAAAGCAACGCAATTTATTAAGAGAGACAGGGTGTGAACTACTTCAATTGGATGATCAGGGAAAACTACAAAAAAAATTTTTTAAATCAGTATTAAAAAAAAGTATGTAGCTTCTGAAGGGCAGTACTAAATGAACAGATATGATCTTTAAACAAAACAATCATCCTGTACAAAATGTACACCCCCAACTCTTAATGCATTGTGTTTCCTTCTGGAGCATCAGTAAATAATGTTTTCACCTTTTATAATAGTTGTGTACGAGTCCTTCATTTTTCCTCAGAGTGAAGAGAAAATTATTAGTCATTGAAAATTATTATATGAAAATTATTAGTGAGGCAAACATCTCAGTTACGTATGTAACCACAGTTCCCTAAATCTCAGTTACGTATGTAACCACAGTTCCCTGAATAGGGAACGAGATGCTGCGGTGACGTCACGTATGGGAACACCTTTCGGTGTGACGAATGTCTGAAGCCCTATACCATCCCGCCAATTTTACTGGCCAAATAGCGCTTGGCACGGCCTTACGCATGCGTACGCATAGTATACCTGAGTGCCGCGCGCGATTTCGCTCAGATTTCATGAACTGAAAAAATGCTATCAAGGTACGGAATGGCTGGGACCGCAGCATCTCGTTCCCTATTCATGGAACCGTGGTTACATACGTAACCGAGATAGTCCCTTTCATAGGTCACTTCGATGCTGCAGTGACGTCACCGTATGGGAACCCTATACCATAACGCCGGACGTACCTGATAGTTGGGATCCAAGGAAAGCATCTGCTCAAGCGGAGAGAACCCGGGAGCCAGGAGCCATCCTCACATCCAGACTGTAAAACTTGACAAAAGTGCTCGGTGAGGACCATCCTGCCCCAGCACAGATATCATACATAGAAGATCCACTGAGAAAAGCTTGCGATGAAGCCACTGCTCTCGTGGAATGAGCTCTAATTCCTAAGGGCGAAGCGAGTCCACACGCCTCATAGGCTAAAGATATAGTCTCCACCAACCAATGGGACATGCGTTGCTTTGTGACAGCATGGCCTCTATTTTTGTGTCCAAACAGACAAACAGCTGATCAACATAAGTCTTCAGCGCTCTGACAGTGCAAAGACTCAGAACTCCTAGCCCCGCCTCAGCAGGTGGTAAAGCTTCCAAGACCACTTGCTGAAAGTGAAAAGGGTTCGAGGCGACCTTAGGGACATAATTAGGCCTCGGTCGCAGCAGCGCTACAGTACTTTCACAAACCCTGGTGCAAAGTCCATACACGAGGGTGAAACAGAAGAGCCTGCAAATCCCCAACTCTCATGAGGGAGGATAAAGCCACAAGAACTGTCTTTAAAGTAGGATTTTTTTTATTTATTTTTTTACAATTTCCAAGGAGACCTTGGAACACAATGAATAAATTCCATGAAGGAACTCGTGCAGGGCGGGAAAGGCCCTAGCCGTCGCGAACCCACAAAACCCTGTATAAGCGAGAGACCAGTGGATGATGGCCCACTGAAGTACCATCTATATATACGTGGTTAACTGAAATGGCTCCCACGTAAACTTAAAGAGTGGCTGGTGTTACTTCATCAGAAAAATGGTCTTGAAGAAACTCCAGTACTGAAGCCACAGGGCAGTAAACTGGATCTAAATTATGAATTCCACATCAGGCAGTAAACAGTTTCCATTTGAAAGCATAAAGCATCTCGTAGAAGCTGCCCTAGACTTCATTATAGTCTCGGTGGTTCCAACTGAAAGACCGGGACATATTAACTCACTCCGCTCAGAGGCCACGCCAACAGCTTCCATAGATCTGGCCTTGGGAGCCAAATCATCCCTCGTGCTTGCGATAGTAAGTCCTGTCTGAGGGGAATCTCCCACGGAGAGCCCGTTACAGTTTAACCAGATCCGCAAACCACGGCTGTGTGGGCCACCATGGAGCCACCAACAGCAGCTGCTCCACACTGTCCAGCCAAATTCTGGATAGCACTGCTGGAATTAGTCGAATTGGAGGAAAAGCATATAAGCTGGTCCTGGGCCAATCGTGAGCGAACACATCCAAGCCTAGGGGCGATGGAGGGCATAGGGAGAACCACAGCGGGCAATACGTAGTCGTGCTCGACACGAATAAGTCCACTTTCGCTTCTCCAGTACTTGCCATATAAGGCTACCGTTTGGGGATGCAACCCCCATTCCGCTAGAAAAACTGCCAGCAATGGGACATGAACCACTTGGATCGCATGACGGCCGATCAGCAGATTCAAGAAATACTGGAGAGCTAGAAAAACTGCCAGCAATTCCAACCTGTTTATATGCCAGCCGCATTGTGTTGGTGAACAAACAGTTCCCCAACCAGCAAAAAACACCACCATCATGCCAGTCTCGCAGGAAGCACGAATCCCCAGCCGAACTCCAGTTTGAAGGAATTTTAGCTGACATCCATGGTTTTATCGACATAATACACCTCCGTGTCACCGAAATCGTACGATGCGGAAAAAACAACAACGGGGTGAAATGTTTTGGCTTTTCGTCCACCACTGAAAATGGGCGCATGTGAAGTGAGCCCAGATGGATTACAGTAGATGCTACCGCCATTAGACCCAAAGTCTGATGCACAAACTCACCGTCACTGCGCGATCTGCTTGGAAGTGGAACAGGCATGACGTGAGAGACTGAACGCGGGGGAGAGATAGTCTTGTTGTCATTTGCGCGAGAGTCCAAGTCTATTCCCAGAAGGTATCAGCTGAGAGGGAATTAAAACACTCTTCTGGAAATGCGTGCGTAAGCCCAGGCTGTTTAGATGATTCAGCACAAGATCCTGATGGGAGTGTGCTTGAGGTCTGCGATTGTGCTAACACCAACCAATTGTCCAGGCAATTCAATATGCGAACGCCCTGGAGCCGCAACGGGGCCAGAACTGCGTCCATGCATTTCGAAAATGCTCAATGAGCCAAGGCTAAGCTGAAGTGAACAAACACCGTATTGATACGCTTTTCCCTCTAAAGCGAATCTGAGGAACTTCCTGTGTCTCTTGATGATCTGAATATGAAAATATGCATCCTTCAGATCGATCATGACAAACCAACTGTTTGGTTGAATCTGAGAGAACAGAATGGACTTTACCGTTAACATCTTGATTTTGCTCGTCCTGAGTGCAAGATTCAAACTGCGTAAATCACCACCTTTTTTTTTTTTTTTTACACAAAATAGCGGCTGTACAAAACCTGACTCCATCTGAGAAGGGTGCACTTCTATAGCCCCTATTCCCAGCAGAGATTACATCTCCTGCCGCAGCACAGCTATTTCCTTTGGTTTAACAACCATGGGAAGATTTCCGCGGCAAAGAGGCGGGCCTTTCTGAACTGAATGGTGTATCCGTGACGAATTGTGCGTAACACCCATAGTGAAAATGCCGGGCAAGCGATCCCTTGCGGCCCGGAAAACGTAGTGGTTTCCAAGCCTCCGCCTGCAGCATTCCCACATGCATTAATGTCCGAGCACGGAAAGCTCACAGCGTCCATAAGCAAGGAAAGCGCATGTGTCAAAGTCACTACGTTTTGTTGTGCCTAATCTTGGAGCGTATCCACGGCAGGATTTAATCCAACAAAATGAACATCGGGCCACACCACTAGCGAGATCACGGCAGCTGTGTGGGCCGTCATAAATGGGGGCCGTCTTAGTCAGCCTCTTGTGCCGTTCCTCAAACTCTGAAGGCTAGATCGTGCAGAGCGTCTGAGGGGGCGCTCAGTGATAGTTCGATCCAATGATGCTCGTGGCGCCTTTTGCTGCGAGACAGTCAATGCTAGAGCGTGGGGACTGCAGTGAGAGGGTTGGATGTGCATTAGCGGTCCAACAGTGCTCTCCAGTGGCGGGCACAGTCCCTGACGAACAGGAAGGAAGCGCATGCGTCAAAGGTCTCACTGCGTTTCGTTGTGTGTAATCCTGAAGCGTATCCACGGCAGGATTTAATCCAACAAGAGATAAACATCGGGCCCCCGCCGCTAGCGAGAACGCGGCAGCTGTGTGAGCCGTTATAAACGGGCCATCTTTGTCAGCCTCTTTGTGCCGTCCTTCAAACTCTGAAGGCCGGATTGTGCAGAGTGTCTGAGGGGGCGCTCAAAAGTGATAGCTTGATCCAATGATGCTCTAGGCTCCTTTTTGCTGCGAGACAGTCAATGTTAGAGCGTGGGGGACTGCAGTAAGAGGGTTGGATGTGCATTTGCAGTCCAACAGCGCTCTCTAGTGGAGGGCACAGTCCCTGACGAACAGCAGAAGTATCAGGAACTGCTGTAGGGGGATTGAGAACGAGAGGCTTTTGCCGTCCAACTCAGGTTTTCTGTAATGTCGACGAGATTAGCCAAGGTGGCGCTCGACCGTTAACATCCCCGTCATAGAATGGTTCACTGCTTGGGCAGTTTGTTTGGTAGCACTTAGCGCCAAATCTGTTGCCCCCCCGCAGCTTTTTCACAGCCTCCGGTGTGATATATGTCTTTCTCGTTAAGAACCGCCATCAAGTGAAGTAAATTTGCCGAGATTAGACACGACCCGACACGCCTTCGAGAGGGGGCGAGACTTTAGGCCGCGGCCGAGTTCGGCGCGATACGTTCGGCTAGAGAGTTCATCAAACCGCGGCATCGCTGTATAACCGCGGTCCGCCATGTCAGCAATGGTGGCGAAACCAGTGGCAACCTCTACGCGCAGGTCCTAAGGCTGCTTCCAGGACCTCGAAACCTCTTGGTGGAGGTCCGTGAAGAAGGGTAGCGGCTCACGGGGCTAGGTAGGGATAGTTTATCCTCCACGACAAACATAGTTTGTAAAGCAAATCTGCTGATTTAACACACTCGAGTGGGGGAGAGCGAGCGAAGTGGAAAAACTCCAGCGCATTACTGTCCTCATAGTCCAAGCCGCACACATCGCCCCAAACCACCGCCTCGTGCGGCGCCTCGGCGACCGCAGAAGCATAACGGCGGGGGTTAGACGCGAGGGCGACCTAGAGAAAATACACTCCCGAGCGCAGAACTGTAGCCGGGATGGTATAGGGCTTCAGACATTCGTCACACCGAAAGGTGTTCCCATACACCGAAGTCAACACATCATCTAAGCGTACTAACACAAGCATGTCCGACTCTCTGCGGGACTTGGAGGATTTTTCTGAAGAACAGCAGGCAGTTGAACTGCTCTGGACTCATGAAAAACTATCCCAAAACAAAAAACAGCTGTGGGTCATCCAGTGTATGTAAACTTTTGAACATTTTTATAAATTATACATTTTCATTTTTATAAAATCAGTAAATGTAAATATCTATTATATAAAATTGCTTAATCATGATGGTACTAAATAAAAATAGCATACATTATCATCCCTCTTATTTTGTTATAATGATCGCATATTCTGCTGGGGCACAGAGGGGCAAACTCAGTCCTGGAGAGCAACTGTCCTGCAGAGTTTCGCTCCAACCCTAATTAAACAGACCTGAAGCTAATCAAGGTCTTCAGGATTACTAGAAGTCTACAGGCAGGTGAGTTTGATCAGGGTTGGAGCAGATCTTTGCAGGACAGTAGCCCTCCAAGACCGAGTTTGCCCATCTCTGTGCCTGGGGGTATGTAAACTTATGAGCATAACAGTATCTTCTGTAGCTTCTGAAAGGCAGAATTAAATGAAGAAAACATTGCATGGTCCTGATGGTGCCATTAGAGTTGTAGAATATGTGTGTGTGTCTGTCTGATTGAGAGAGCAGTAATCACTGTCCTGACTCGAGTGTCCATTGCAAGTGTATTCATTATTGTGTTTGTCTTTTGGTTAGTATACATTTTTTATTGTTTCTTTTCAAAATTAATTTAATTTAATGATTAATGATAAACAGTTTATGATTTACCCGAATTGTCTGTGTTTGCAAAAAATATAAAAATATTTGGAGTCCTGTTAAATGTTTGCTGTCTTGCATTTGCTGAAAAATAAAAATTGAGTTTTGTTGATGCCTTGCTGTGTTTATGGCTTTGTTGGCAGTTTTTATAAGCGCATATGACGCATTTTTTGTATAGAAGGCCCATAGCATTTAAAACATATTAAGTGTACAGTAATTTATAGACGTTTACTGAGACATGAGTTGCGTTCAGCCCCGACAAAACGTTGCAAAACGTTTATTTTGCGGAGACTTTACTTCTCATGCACAGGGATGTACGTGGATTTACCGGTGAGTGATATTAACATTTCCGTCCGTGTCTGGGAGTTTATCGCGTTGGTGAGCGGACTGGAAAACTGCCGCACACAAAACAGTCCGTTTCTGACAGTGTCCAGAAGTCAGAAACGCCAGAGCACATAGACAGAAACTGCCGGAAACGATCCATTCACGGGTTTGTGCGCTGACGTGAACAGTCCGGAAACGCACCTTTTCATGCAGTGCACTATTAAAGTCATATTAAAATAAAAAAACTTTGAAATGAAGTGCAGTTTAACATAGAAACTTGTATAGCTACAGAACTTACTGAACATATTAAAGTATTAGACAAACATTTAAGTATCAGTGCTTGAAAATATGATTTCCCTTGTAAAATATGCTCAAAGGGTGTGAGCGTTTTTTCCATCACCTTCTGTCCCTCAGCTGGGAACTCAAAGGGACACTGGACCTCTGCTGTCCACTTATGGGCCTTTGAAACTTTCCCCAGCAGAAGAAGAGGAACATCTGGGATATGTAAGCTTTAAACTTTTCCATCTAAAATATACAGAATGTCCAATAGTACAGCTTATAAAAAATGCTTTATAATAATTCTGAAAGAAACAGTTTAAAAAAATCTGCGTAGCCTCATGTCACTCCAAGCCAACATGTGTTTTTTTTTTGTTGTTGTTTGTTTTTCGATTTATATTATACCATACACAAATTTTTTTAATGTCCAAGTTTATTATTTATATTATACCATACACAAATTCTAAAAGGCTATTCACACTGTCAACCATTCAACAGTATCCAAAACACAACTTGTGAAGTAATGAAATTAGGAGGCTGAACCATTGCTTACCATGATGGCTAAACTGTCAAAGACTTTTGTGACTGAATCTGTGACTTAACTGTTGTTTTAGCCACTGATGGGCTTGGTCACCAAAATTTTGCCAAACGCACTGTTTGCTTATATTTAAAATCAAGTAATTTTCCACACTACAAAAAGAGAAACAGAAATACATTGAGTATTAAAATAAATGCAATGTCATATAAAGAAACAGTGTTAGTTATGAACAATCACACCTTAACACAGGACCAGTGTCAGCAGTTCATCTTGATCAGTGTGTGGACATTTGGACTATACAAAAACAAAATGACAGAGCATAACAGACAGACATCACATACATACATACATACATACATACACATATATTACAGTCAAACCAGAAATTATACAGAAGTGTTTGATATTTTTGGTATATTTTTACTAGTGGGTGCAGGACACTATAGTTCACTTATGTAAGTGAGGATAGCAAAATAAAGTAAACTGTGACATAATTATACCCCAAAATTCATTCTGCATACAGAGGACTACCAGTAAAATTTATAAAATAAAAATTATTCAGACACTTTGAATTGACCATGTTTTGCATAAGTGTTATCTGACATAATTAAGATTAATATTTTTTGACACAGTTTAATTAACAGAGATTTTGTCATTTTATTACCATTTGTTTTAAACTATAGTGAATAAACTGAATTAATGAATGAAATGTATAAGGTCTGAATAAATTTTGGTTTGACTGTGTATATATATATATAATATATATATATATATATATATATATATAGAACCTCTCAAAAACCACATACTCATTAAAGACTAATAAATATAAATTTCATTATATGACAGCATAACAGAAATACATCACATACAAAACTTAAATTAAACACAAATATTTGATAAGTATACAATTTGTGATATTATATACACACATACAGGTCCTTCTCAAAAAATTAGCATATTGTGAAAAAGTTCATTATTTTCCATAATGTAATGATAAAAATTAAACTTTCATATATTTTAGATTCATTGCACACCAGCTGAAATATTTCAGGTCTTTTATTGTTTTAATACTGATGATTTTGGGCATACAGCTCATGAAAACCCAAAATTCCTATCTCAAAAAATTAGCATATTTCATCCGACAAATAAAAGAAAAGTGTTTTTTAATACAAAAAAAGTCAACCTTCAAATAATTATGTTCAGTTATGCACTCAATACTTGGTTGGGAATCCTTTTGCAGAAAATGACTGCTTCAGGGCGGCGTGGCATGGAGGCAATCAGCCTGTGGCACTGCTGAGGTGTTATGGAGGCCCAGGATGCTTCGATAGCGGCCTTAAGCTCATCCCGAGTGTTGGGTCTTGCGTCTCTCAACTTTCTCTTCACAATATCCCACAGATTCTCTATGGGGTTTCAGGTCAGGAGAGTTGGCAGGGCCAATTGAGCACAGTAATACCATGGTCAGTAAACCATTTACCAGTGGTTTTGGCACTGTGGAGCAGGTGCCAGGTCGTGCTGAAAAACGAAATCTTCATCTCCATAAAGCTTTTCAGCAGATGGAAGCATGAAGTGCTCCAAAAATCTCCTGATAGCTAGCTGCATTGACAGGGGGCCTGCCCCCTGATAAAACACAGTGGACCAACACCAGCAGCTGACATGGCACCCCAGACCATCACTGACTGTGGGTACTTGACACTGGACTTCAGGCATTTTGGCATTTCCTTCTCCCCAGTCTTCCTCCAGGACTCTGGCACCTGATTTCCGAATGACATGCAAAATTTGCTTTCATCCGAAAAAAAAAAAGTACTTTGGACCACTGAGCAACAGTCCAGTGCTGCTTCTCTGTAGGCCCAGGTCAGGCGCTTCTGCCACTGTTTCTGGTTCAAAAGCACACGCCTGTGCCACGGTGGCTCTGGATGTTTCTACTCCAGACTCAGTCCACTGCTTCCGCAGGTCCCCCAAGGTCTGGAATCGGTCCTTTTCCCACATCAATCTTCCTCAGGGTCCGGTCACCTCTTCTCGTTTGTGCAGCGTTTTTTTTGCCATACTTTTTCCTTCCCACAGACTTCCCACTGAGGTGCCTTGATACAGCACTCTGGGAACAGTCTATTCGTTCAGAAATTTCTTTCTGTGTCTTACCCTCTCGCTTGAGGGTGTCAATGATGGCCTTCTGGGTTAACCTCTTACCCATGATTGTGGTTTTGAGTAATGAACCAGGCTGGGAGTTTTTTAAAAGCCTCAGGAATCTTTTGCAGGTGTTTAGAGTTAATAGTTGATTCAGATGATTAGGTTAATAGCTCGTTTAGAGAACCTTTTCATGATATGCAAATTTTTTGAGATAGGAATTTTGGGTTTTCATGAGCTGTATGCCAAAATCATCAAAGACCTGAAATATTTCAGTTGGTGTGCAATGAATCTAAAATATATGAAAGTTTAATTTTATCATTACATTATGGAAAATAATGAACTTTTTCACAATATGCTAATTTTTTGAGAAGGACCTGTGTGTATATATATATATATATATATATATATATCTTATATATATATATATATATACAAACCCGGTTCCAAAAAAGTTGGGACACTGTACAAAATTGTGAATAAAAACAGAATGCAATGTGGAAGTTTCAAATTTTCAATATTTTATTCAGAAATAAACATAGATGGACATATCAAATGTTTAAACTGAGAAAATGTATCATTTTAAGGGAAAAATAAGTAGATTTTTAAATTTCATGGCATCAAACACATCTCAAAAAAGTTGGGACAAGGCCATGTGTGGGCATCCCCTCTTCTTTTTATAACAAGTCTGCAAACGTCTGGGGACTGAGGAGACAAGTTGCTCAAGTTTAGGAATAGGAATGTTATCCCATTCTTGTCTAATACAGGCTTCTAGTTGCTCAACTGTCTTAGGTCTTCTTTGTCACATCTTCCTCTTTATGATGCGGCAAATGTTTTCTATGGGTGAAAGATCTTGACTGCAGGCTGGCCATTTCAGTACCCGGATCCTTCTTCTACGCACCCATGATGTTGTAATTGATGCAGTATGTGGTCTGGCATTGTCATGTTGGAAAATGCAAGGTCTGCCCTGAAAGAGACGACATCTGGATGGGAGCATATGTTGTTCTAGAACTTGGATATACCTTTCAGCATTGATGGTGCCTTTCCAGATGTGTAAGCTGCCCATGCCACACACACTCATGCAACCCCATACCATCAGAGATGCAGGCTTCTGAACTGAGCGCTGATAACAACTTGGGTTGTCCTTGTCCTCTTTAGTCCGGATGACATGGCGTCCCAGTTTTCCAAAAAGAACTTCAAATTTTGATTCGTCTGACCACAGAACAGTTTACCACTTTGCCACAGTCCATTGTAAATGACCCTTGGCCCAGAGAAAACGCCTGCGCTTCTGGATCATGTTTAGATATGGCTTCATTTTGACCTATAGAGTTTTAGCCGGCAACTGCGAATGGCACGGTGGATTGTGTTCACCGACAAGGTTTTCTGGAAGTATTCCTGGGGCCCATGTTGTGATTTCCATTACAGCAGCATTCCTGTATGTGATGCAGTGCCGTCTAAGGGCCCGAAGATCACGGGCATACAGTATAGTTTTCTGGCCTTGACCCTTACGCACAGAGATTGTTCCAGATTCTCTGAATCTCTGGATGATATTATGCACTGTAGGTGATGATAACTTCAAACTCTTTGCAATTTTTCTCTGAGAAACTCCTTTCTGATATTGCTCCACTATTTTTCTGTCCCAACTTTTTTGGAATGTGTAGCTCTCATGAAATCCAAAATGAGCCAATATTTGGCATGACATTTCATAATGTTTCACTTTCAACATTTGATATGTTATCTATATTCTATTGTGGATAAAATATAAGTTTATGAGATTTGTAAATTATTCCATTCCTTTTTTACTCACAATTTGTACAGTGTCCCAACTTTTTTGGAATCGGGTTTGTAATATACGATTAGTTTTGGACATTTTGGACTATTCAGATCTGATTAATGATAATTGTTTTATATTATTTTTTAGACTTTTGTAAAGCATTTAATTCTGTAGAACATCAGTTTATCCTTGATACTCTAAAGAAATTTGATTTTGGAATTTTTTTTTTTCTACAGCAATCAAAACCCTTTACAGAAATGGCAACTGTTCTATAAAGTTATTTAATGGTACTTCCCCTAGATTTAATATTTCCAAAGGAATTAGGCAGGGATGCCCAGTATCTCCACACCTTTTTTTGTAAGTAAGTCAGCTTCTTTCCTCTCATATTATATCAAGCCCACTGAGAGGTGTCACTAATGTTGATAGAGGGATAAAAATGACACCATTAGCCGATGACACTACTCTCTTTATTCAAAATGAGAGTCAGATATCTGTGGCAACTGATCTAATTGGTGAATTTTCAAGAGCATCTGGGGTATACTTAAATTTGGCTAAATGTGAGCTTATGGCCATAAAGGAATGTCTCGAAACTAGCTATAATGGTATTCCCTTAAAGAATGAGGTTCAATATATTGGAATATTGATAACCAAAGACCAGAAAAGAAGGTGCTTGCTAAATTTTAGTCCTATTATTGAAAAAACAAAAGTTAAAATCATTGGCTAATAAGAGACCTCTCTTTAAAGGGGTAGAGTTTTAATTACAAAGGCAGAGGGTATTTCTAGACTTATTTATGCAGCAATGGCTTTACATCTTGATAAAAAACTATGTAAAGAAATTGACAAAATATTGATTGACTTAATTTTGAAAAAATAAAATACATTACATAAAGAAGACAGTTATTATGAATTCATATGAAAATGGTGGCTTAAATGTTTTGGACGTTGCTACATTAAATAACACATTTAAGGTTAATTGGCTTAAACAAATTGTTAAAAATCCTAATTCCATTTGGTGTTTTATTCCCTCCCATATTCTATCAAAACTTGGTGGTATACTTTTTTTTTCTTAGCTGTAATTATAATATTGATAAAATACCAGGAAAACTAGCTGAAGGCCTTTTTGTCATGGTCTTTGATCCACAAACACAATCTTTCCCCTCATAGGTGCTATATATGGAACAATAAGAATATATTATATAAACACAAATCGCTTTATCTGAAACACTGGTTTGATAATGGCATCATATTAGTGGATCAGTTATTTAATTTGAATGGTTTTCTTTTACTTATGTTGAGTTTTTGGCACAGTATAAGATTCCTGTTACACCAGGGGACTATGCCAAAGTTTTTGGGGCTATTTCTCCTCAAGTTTGTATGTTATTTAGACATCAGACAAGAATTAACATCCAACAGTGGTCTCTGGCTTATATAATAAGTTCTTATAGAGGTAACATCTGTTTTTCTTTTAAATCACACAACAGTAAGAGCTTTATTTCAACGAGATATTGTGTCTTAATTACAAACAAGGTTAAGGAAGTATCATTCAAAATTATACACAGGATTTACCCAGCCAAACAATACCTAATCAATATTTAATTACAAACAAGGTTAAGGAAGTATCATTCAAAATTATACACAGGATTTACCCAGCCAAACATTATTTGGTAAAAATTTAAATCTGATATTGATTTAGTTGCTCTTTTGTGTCAGTTACCCTGAAACTGTGGTACATCTGTTTTGGCATTGCACTTTTGTAAAACTATTTTGGCAAAATGTATGTGATTTTATTGTGCAAAATATTGATAATCATTTTGTTTTGTTATGGAAATATGTGTTATTTGGTATGTTGGAGAACAACCACAGAAAAACACAGTCACATTTACATGATTAGGAAGGAATTTTTACATGCAAAATTTCATATTCACAAATGCAAGTTCTCATGCAAAAAAAACTGTTTTTTTTTATTTTAGGAATTGAAATGGAGCATTATATTGATACTATAACGATTTTCTATGAAACAAATAGCAATTAAAAACGGTGAAAGGTTTGTAAGCGCTTTAATATTTTTATATAAATCTGTATTTGTATACAAATGTTTGTCTTATACATGTAATTTTGATATTGTTAATTTAAAAAAATAAAATAATAAAATAAATACTTTTTTTTTCACAGTCGCCGAAAAAAAGGTTTTTGAGCTTGAACTTGTTGCCCCTGTTGTAATATTATACAGGATTTCCGGGTAGAGCCGTCGTGTTTACAACAACTACGACCACCTATCATCATCAACAACAACACGCGAAACCTTCATGTTAGAAGAAAGCCGTCGTGTTTACAACTGTGACGAGCGCTTATCAGGATCAACTACACGCTGTATTCTCAAAAGTATATGAAATATTTAAAGTTCCCGGCATAGAATCTTTAAAATACGTCCGAGAGTTTTACACACCGGTCTGTTATTATGGCGACATTTCCACGCCCCTAAATGTGACGATAAATGAAACGAACTGTGATTGGTTGTTGGACATGTCGGTAAAACAGCTTCATGGGCGGGCCTTGGCTAATGAAAAGCTGCCATAGATTCCAGACCTTCAGTCTTCAGCTACGAGAGACTACCTTCATATAAACAACACTCAGAGTACAGACTGTGAGGAAAATACATTCAGGGGTTATATAACTTTAAATAATAAAGAATGAAATTCAATATTAAGGGGAAAAAAACCTTTATGTTTTGTTTTGGACACTTAAACTCCTCCTCGTCAGGTGACTCATGAAAGTGAAACTATTACATCGGGGTCTGTTTTGTCGTATGAGGAAGTAATCTACATTAAGAGAGAAAAACACAGTGAGTAACACGATTTATCAATCATCTTTGATAGCCAAAATCAATCCTGACAGATTTAAAGTGTAGTACAACAATAAGCAGTGTCAGATATTTTGAAAGTAGTTTAAATGACATTAGGAGATAAAACACAGTCTGTAAATCGTCAGATTACACTTTTACTTTCATTTTAACACAGTGCTTGTCTGAATGTGTTTTGCTGTTTGTGAATAATCGGATTTGAGAAAATTAACTGAGATGATTCATAACTGACTCTGTGATCAACATCTGGATCTGCTTTTAGATGAAACCATGGCCTCCAGAATGAATCTCTCTGAAGAACATGACACACAGATAAAGACAGTCAAGAGGTGAGAAAACCTGAAATGTATGGAGACTGATTAGTCTCAAATATAATTCACGCAAAAAACACGATTCACACATGCGTAGTCAATTTCACATGCATGAAACCTAATTCACGTACACACAAAAAAAATTCACGTGCGTGAAAAAAAAAATATATATTCACAAAAAGCAATTCACATGCGCAAAATAAAATTATATATTCATAAAATACATTTCACAAATGCAAAACACAATTCGTAGATATACAACTGTGCACAAAAACCTTTGAATGTTTAAAATGTACAAGTGTCTGAATGTACAAAATCGTCATTTACTACGAATCCACTCGGATTTGTGTGTGTGTGTTTTTGAGACTTTCCTGGCAGAGCTCTCTCTCTTCCCACGTGGGTCTGTGGTACTCTTTAGCCAATCAGATGCGAGCTTACCATTCAACCAATCATATCATAAGCCACCGAGAGTGCATTCAAGGAGCACGATTCTGCGCACCTTTTGCGCAATATGGATTAATTAGAATGGAAATTAAGCCTTTACATCAGTAATCCCATAGACAGTAAAAGAAATGGACACAGCGACCCAATTGGAACTCAGTTGAGACAAGTGAAGCCCATTTTTAGAGATTTTTAGCACTTCCTTTTCTGACGTGCAGACTCAAACTAAGCTTGATGACGTCAGCAACCTGTCTGACAGATGTAAATCTTCTAGTAGCTGTGCGTGCAAACTGCCATCGTTAATCTTGCAGAGACGGCGAGCTTGAGCGGGGAGTTCTTTGGCGTGAGTGAGCAGGAGTAAGTATTCTGATTAATTATTTTGTATAGTATTTTAAAATGTAACGCCAGGGCTTCTATGGGCTTCTCTCTTGACGTCTCCCTGATTGCCTGCGAGCTTCTGAATGCACTCTCGGTGGCTTATGATATGATTGGTGTGAATGGTAAGCTCGCATCTGATTGGCTAAAGAGTACGACAGACCCACGTGGGGAAGAGAGCTCTGCCAGGAAAGTCTCAAAAACACACACACACAAATCCGAGTGGATTCGTAGTAAATGACGATTTGTACATTCAGACACTCGTACATTTTAAACATTCAAAGGTTTTTGTGCACAGTTGTATATCTACGAATTGTGTTTTGCATTTGTGAAATGTATTTTATGAATATATAAATTTTATTTTGCGCATGTGAATTGCTTTTTGTGAAAATATATTTTTTTTCATGCACATGAATTTTTTTTGTGTGTACGTGAATTGGGTTTCATGCTTGTAAAATCCTCATAAAAATGAATAAATCTTAAACATTTACTGAACAAAAACACACACAAACATCTCTCCAAATAAATGTTACACATTTTTAATGCTCAGAAACAATAAATGCACACTACAATAGCATTTTAATTTATAGTCAGATTCAGGGACGTGAATCAGATTTATCTGAACACATGGATGTGTCTGTGAGGAAAAACCAGCTGGATTTTTCAGATCTCTGCAGAGAGGAAGACTATTCTGTTGAGTCCAGGTGAGATATTATGAGTGTCATATTTACTGTAGGTGTGGTGTGTTTATGGATATTTGTCACCAGGTGTTTCTGTTGCTGCTGGATGTTTCTGTGTCTTTATCTATATGTGTGTATGGTCCATTTTATTTCTATAAAATATGAATGAAAAGAGCACATGGGGCAGATTCCTTTTATTCATAGAAAAATAATACTTTAATCTCTTTAACTCTCAAGTAACAACAGACTCCTCAAGTGAAAGATGAACATTGAAGGGAGGTTGAAACAGGAAGGTGTTTCTGTCAGAGCAGAGTGAGATTTTCAGAAACAGTTTGTATTGCTGTTATATTTCAGTCTGTGGCAGAATGAGTCTCCTGAACCCCAGCTGTGTGTCCATGAAGAGTGACTGGTCAATGGATCATCCAATGCAGTTCAGCTCGGGAGACACATCTGCTGATCTGAGGTGTTGTTTAGTTTACAGTATAAGAAATATATACAATATTTATGATATTCATTAATTTACTGATGCGTTTTAAATACATTACTACATGTTTACAAAAGTATTCAATAATTGTTTAACTACAGTCAAAAACATAAAGGACCGCAATCACATACAGCAAAGAAGAACTTAGACTCCATTTTCAAGGTTGGTTTTGTGTGTGTGTGTGTGTGTGTGTGTGTGTGTGTGTGTGTGTGTGTGTCAACAAAAGTATTAAATAAAAGTATTAAAAGTATTAAGAAATGGATAAATCTGTGAAATCCTCTCTGTAATAATCATATTTACTTTCCTACACACACGTAAGATAAGTTGTAGGCCACTATAAAGCAGATCAATGTCCACTAAAGTAGAGAAGATGAATCCATATGTAACCTGACTGCTGCACAAAGATGAACATCAATCTAACAAACAGCCAATCCAGTCCAAACTCTCTCTTTTAACCTCAGTATCTGTAGACGCTGATGTTTTTGCATACAGTGGAAGTTATTAGCAGGTCTGATATAATTCAGTGATGTTTATTAGTATTCATGCTTTAACTCTTGTGTATTGATCCTTTGGTTCACCTTCTCTGTGACTGAATGCAGGTTTATTGTTTGAATATTTACTATGATTTCAGGAGATTGAGCACAAAATCATCTCTGAGTTAAAAAGCTTTAAGAGACTACTGAGTCCAGATTACCCAAAATGCTCTGAAAGAGACGGTTATGATGATGAGGGTCATAGCAGAGTCAGAGAGGGGCTTCTGAAGATCACACTGCTCATCCTGAGGAAGATGAACCAGACAGACCTCGCTAACACACTACAGACCAGTAAGAGCTCTGGATCAGCAGATTATAGCCTGTGTTTTTATTATCAACCTTCTGTCTTCAGTCACTAAAGTTCCTGAATGTCACGACACAATCTAATATCTAACATATCAAACGTAAAAATACATTTCTAACATATTGCTCTGCTGCCAGTAACAACAATTATTTCCTTTGTTCAGAACTGAAACCTGTGTATCAACAAAAACTCAGATCCAGACTACAGGATAAATATCAGAGAATCAGTGAAGGACTGTCCAATCATGGAGACTCAACACGTCTGAATGAGATCTACACAGAGCTCTACATCACAGAGGGAGGCAGTGGAGAGGTCAATAATGAACATGAGGTGAGACAGATTGAGACAGTGTCCAGGAGACCAGAGACACAGGAGACACCAATCAACTGCAATGACATCTTTAAACCCTCACCTGGACAAGACAAACCCATCAGAACTGTGCTGACTAAAGGAGTCGCTGGAACTGGAAAAACAGTCTCTGTGCAGAAGTTCATTCTGGACTGGACTGAAGGAAAAGCCAATCAGGACGTTCATTTCATATTTCCACTTCCTTTCAGGGAGCTGAACTTGATACAGAAAAAACATCTCAGTCTTGTGGATCTTCTAAACCACCTTCACACAGAAACCAAAGAATTAAAGTCAGCAGATTATGAGAACTACAAAGTCATGTTCATATTTGATGGTCTGGATGAGTGTCGACTGCGTCTAGATTTCCAAAACAATCGGAGCTTGTCTGATGTGACAGAATCAGCTTCAGTGGATGTGCTGCTGACCAACCTCATCAAGGGGAACCTACTTCCTTCTGCTCTCCTCTGGATCACCTCTCGACCAGCAGCAGCCAATCAGATCCCTCCTGAGTGTGTCCACCAGGTCACAGAGGTACGAGGATTCAACGACCCTCAGAAGGAGGAATATTTCAGGAAGAGAATAAATGATCCGAGTCTGGCTGATAGAATCGTCACACACATCCGATCATCAAGAAGTCTGTTCATCATGTGTCACATCGTCTTCTGCTGGATTTCAGCCGCTGTTCTGGAGAGGATGATGGGTAAAGCAGAGAGTGCAGAGATCCCCAAGACTCTCACACAGATGTTCACACACTTCCTGATCTTTCAGACCAAACTGAAGACACAGAAGTATGACGGAAAATACGAAATCAATCCTGGTCAGGCTAGAAAGACTATTCTGTCTCTAGGAAAACTGGCTTTTGAACAGCTGGAAAAAGGGAACCTGATCTTCTATGAGAAGGACCTGAAAGAGAGCGGCATTGATGTCAGAGAAGTGTCCGTGTACTCAGGAGTTTGTACCCAGATCTTCAGAGAGGAGTTTGGACTGCAGCTGGGGAAGGTGTTCAGCTTTGTTCATCTGAGTATTCAGGAGTTTCTTGCTGCTTTATTCAAGCTGCTGTCCTTTTCTGAACAAAACACAGGACTGAAGAATGTGCTCAGGTCACCAATGAGCAGTTTACTGAAGAGAGAAGTGGACAAGGCCTTACAGAGTGAGAACGGACGCTGGGATCTTTTCCTCCGGTTCCTTCTCGGTCTCTCACTAGAGTCTAATCAGACTCTCTTACAAGGCCTCCTGAGAAAGACAGTAAGCAGCTCTGATATCAATCAGGAAACAGCTGCATACATCAAACAGAAGATCAGGGAGAATCCCTCTCCAGAGAAATCCATCAATCTATTTCACTGTCTGAATGAACTGAATGATCGTTCACTAGAGCAGGAATTACAAACATACCTGAACAGAAGAGGTAACCGTCGTCTCTCTGGAGTCTCTCTGTCTGCTGCTCAGTGGTCAGCTCTGGTGTTTGTGCTGTTGAACTCAGATGAAGAGCTGGATGAGTTTAATCTGTGGAAATATTATCCATCAGAAGAATGTCTTCTGAGGCTGCTGCCAGTGATCAAAGCATCTAGAAAGATTGAGTGAGTATTTTACAGTGTCTCTGTTTTATTGACTTTATTTTATACAGTAGGTCTGTGTTTCTCTACACTGTTTCTGTATTTTGAGGTCTTTCTTATTTGACACACTCAGCTCAGATCACAGATGGCTCTACTAATGATCTGATGAAGTTGAATCAAGTGTGTTTGATAAGAGAGATTCATCCAAAACTGTGCAAAGTTGAGGTTCCTTCAGGAACAGGGTTGTGACTCTGATTTTACAAATATTGGATTGAGATCATCATCAATCACTTAAAAGTTGCATTCAGGTTTGTTGGGATAAATGAAAATAATTCAATTTCAATCTAATAATTCATAAGTATAATAATCCTTTTTTAATTAAATTAAATTATTAGACAAAATGTTTCTTAGTAAAACTGAGGAAAAAGTAAAAGATCTTTACTCAAAGCCACTCGAGAAACAACAGATGCATGTAATCATGTGACAGACATTTATGGTGCTGCCTTTTTACTCTTTATTTTTTTTTTTTCAGAAAAATGTGTTTAAAAAAATATAAATATATTAACATGGATAAGGGATAGCTTGTATAATTTCATGACACTTTGTTTGTACATCAGATATACATGTGCAGAAAGTCTTCAATAACATTAACCATGTTTAATTTGACAACATTCAGTACTTTCTTGAATTAGTAAACTATTGTCTGGTCAATAAGACTGAGCCTCAAATCATCTGATGAATGAAAAAAATAACCTATACAACACTAACAGTTTACACAACGTCCTACAAATATGTATATACAACATTAACAGTTTACACAACTTTCCAGGAGTAAGGACTCATTTGGCATCAAGTGAGACTCCAGCTGGACATTTATTGTAATCTTGACTAACTTGTAACCTTTATTAACAAGTGTTTGTACAGCACGAGTTGATCTTTGATTGACCAATCAGCAGAAAGATGTGTTTCATGTCCACCTACATGTGGAGATCAAATATTAACCATTTTCTATCCTGAAAAAATATATGGAAAAAATCAAGGCAAATTCTTTGTGTACATATATAATGAAAAAGGTGCTGCTTTCTCATTTTCTATCCATCTATTTCTATTCTTTTTTTCTTTATATATAGAATCCTATTTTTTCTGTTTTCAGTATTAAATCAGGAAAACAAATGATCACAATGTACTCGGTCTGTACAGCTCCACTATAAGCAGACTGAATACAAATAAAATACAAAATCTTCTTCAGTATTTAAGGCTAAGACTCCAGTAGTTTGGGAATATTTTTGTTCTGTTTGTTGGGTGAAATCTGAAGTAATTTCAGTTTGAGTCTGAAGTCTATTTAAATGGGACTTGACTCTGAGTCACTCTCTGTGTCTGGTTTAATAATTGATATCTATAATATGTTATTACATCTGTGTTTTTCAGCAATTATATTGGACACATGATTCAAGCTCTAATAACTCATTTTTAATCTTCTGTATATTCTCTGCAGTCTCTCCTACTGTTGTATTACACAGAAAGGCTGTGCTGCTCTGAGTTCAGCTCTGAGATCAAACCCCTCACACCTGACAGAACAACTGAATCTGAACAATAATAAACCAGGAGATTCAGGAGTGACACTGCTCTCTGCTCTACTGGAGGATCCACATTGTAAACTACAGAAACTACAGTGAGTCCCATCACATCTCAGTAACTGTAAGGTTTGGAGTAAAAAAGTAAAAACTCAGATGTGTGTCTATAGAAGTGGATTTGTTTTCTGCCTTCTCACCCTCAGTTCAGACCCTTTTAAACTCTCAAGCATTGAGACAAATTTGGGCAAAAACCAACCCAAAAACAAAAAACAAAAAAAAAAACAACTCCTTGATTTGTCCTTTGTGGACAAAAATGGACACCCATAGGAAATGAATGGGAAATACACACAAACCCATGTACAAACCACTGAATGAGGAAATAACAGTGAGGTTTTTATTTTTAATTTTTGTCAAATAAAAACATTCACTCACACAAAGAACTGAATGAGCCACTGAGCACACACACACACACACAAGACACATTTTTAGGTCAAAAAAACAAAACAAAAACAAAAACATTAAAATAATACAGAATAAATATATAACTCATTGTTACGAACCGCTAGGGGTCAGCCGTAAACAGGAAAAGGAAGAGAGTCTCAGAACCAGAGAGATGTTGAATAAGAATTTATTAACAAGTTGGGGTTTAGCGTCGGGGCAGACAAGGCCAAAATAACAAACAAAAATTCTCTTTTTTAAACCCTCTACACTTCCTAAATCAAAATTAAAAAAAAGAAAAAAAAGAAAATACAGTTTCAACTTACCGGACTCCCTAAACCAAAACAAAGTGAAAAGTGACTTCAAAATAAAATGGCGTCTAATCCCTTATACCCCTTAACTTAACCAAAATGATTTACAAAATATTTACAAGAGATATGTACAAGTTAACAACCAACAATTACAGTCGGTATCCAAAATCATAGTCAATCAGGCTTGGGTCGAGTTGACAAGGAATATCACAGAATGGATCGTCACCAGTTTTATTAAAATGCTACACATTTAGCCCTATGTGACGTCTGTTTTTATATTGTTTATCAACAGTATACATTTTTATATTGTTTGGATTAACTAGCCGAGTAGACAGATAAGAATGTTTCTTCATAACCCATTCTGAAAATAAGTAAATATTGTTAGCTGATGCTAACTGTCTAGCTAACAAGCTTGCTGGTGCTAGGTTGAGGTAATTTTTAGAGTCCAAGTAAGGAATAATTGAATTATATTCCATTATATTTCATTCATTTCAATTAAAATCTATTTTCACCTCTCATGCCTTGGGTGAGGGGGCGGGAGAGTCAGAGTGAGCGCCGGCCCTGACTCACAATAGTGATTTAAGTACAAAAACCGGACGATTCCCTTTAAATAAATCATTGGATCGATGTCTTGAGGTGTGGTAACCGTAGTATAAGCAGAATAATTGATGACGGGCCGTTGAATTATTAGAAAAATAATGCACACCCAAGGTGGTGATGCGGCCACGACGCGAAGCGGAGTGTGAATTATCTTCCTCAATTCTAATTTCTACTTCAGTTTCGTTTGGAAGTTGGTCATCACGGCATCTGCCAAGAAAGAAAAAAAATAAGCCACGATAAAAGGCTTTTGGACATCATCATGTTTTACTTTAATTATATCAATTGCGACAGAGTGTCTTTCTATTTTTCTTTGATGATAGGCCTTGGTAATATAGAGCTGACATATATAGTCTCAGTATATACAGATTTGGAAAACATATTTATATCAATACAGACTGATGTCATAAAGGAAAGACATTAAATCGTTAAGCCTAAAGACAGACATAAGCTCTCTGAGCAATGATTTACATGCAAACACACACACATACCTGTAATGACCGAGAACAGAGTGGTCTTCTGCAGTGTACCACCCTCCTTCATGTTAAAGTAGACATAAGAAAGTTGTTTTGCAAAACCCATAAAACATAAAAAAAGGTTAACAATTGGTAACAAATACTGACCTCAGTTTTAAGCCAGTCTCTCCACTGAGCCATATCTGTACTAAACAATACACACACACACAAAAACAGAATTAGTCAACACTGTGCATAACAACAAGAAAACTGGTCTAGCTACTTTTATTCCTGATCCTTGTGTGGTGTTGAATATGGTGTTTTGTTCTGCATATTTATTGCTGTGCTTTGTTCACTGTATAATTATCAATAAAACTTATAGTGCATTTTAAATCAAGAACGTGGATCACATCACCTCCAGTTCTGAGGTATTTATACTGACTTCCTGTCTGTAAAAAGCATGTACTTTACAACATAATATGCTAGATTTATAAGCACTGAAAGTTTCAGGGCCTCTCAGCTCTGCTTTCTGTCCCCAGTGACAAAACTACATTTGGAGAATGAGGATTCAGTTTTTGTATGGAACAAACTGCCAGAAGCCGAAAGACTCTACTATTTGCGTCTAATAATTTCTGTGAATTATTAATCTCTCACATTGCACTTATTTCAGGGTGTTCAGAGGTATGTAAATGCATAAAGTTGACCGAGGAATATGACTGGTACAACATTTTATGCCTTCCACAGGTCGATATAAATCATTTAGACCATGTATCTTTGTGATTGCCATCGGGATATGAAGAGACTTAACATAACATAACATAACACAACATAACACAAAGTGCTTTTGAACCAAATCCCTTGCCTTTGAGATAACCACAGAATGGCTTACTCTACCCTGCTATCTGCTATAATTTCATGGTCCCTACAAGATATCAAATGTAGAATGGCAACATGTCAAAGAGATAACACAGATACTTACAAGAAAAAAAAAAAAAAACTAAAAATGTCCTTATTTCTGTTGTCTGTCTGTTGATTGTCAGCGTTGTTGCTCACGCGTCCTTCTCCTCCTGCGGCTTTTGATCACATTTTGCTCTTCAAAAAAAGCTCATGGCGCCGGCGGTATTGTTTATCGCGAGATCTGGCTGAATTCTCTACCAACTTCCAAGTCCTCTGCGTTGGCAGTGGCCATGTCCTCAGTAGGGCAAATTGCCATCTACAGGTTGGGATATGTAATTGCATATTTGATTTAACAAGTAAAAAAAATCTAATCAGGAAATGTAATGTGTGACAGCAAAAAAAATGCAAATTAAAACTTGCCAAAAAATTACTTGGTTGTTATGATGTCATGCATCCCACAAGCTGTAAATGTAAACAGTTTTAGACTAGCTGGTGCAAAAATAGGGCTATAGCCAAGTCGTTGAAATTAGACCACAGATTGCCTTGATTTCACTCATACACAGCCTGTCCAATTCAGGGATAAATCGTGGCTACAGATGTCACGAAATAACACTTATTGTCTAGATCAGTGGTTCCCAAAGTGGAAAAAAAAAATCCCTACATTTCAAAAGTTTGGTATCAGCAAAAAATGATTTACAGCTGTTTGAAATCATAGTAATATTTTACAAATTTTACAGTATTTTTGATCAAATAAATGTAGCTTAGGTGAACAGAAGAGACTTCTTTCAGAAACCATTATTAATTCTTACTGACGTTTTAACGCTAGTGTAAACAATAACAATATTAATATTATTATTATTTGTAAAATTAGTTATAAAATTACAATTAGTTAGTGCTTAATTTTTCCATAAAAGGCCTCATTTTCATCATGCAATTTTTTTTTTTTTGATTTCACCCATATGGCTGCAATGTGGTTATTTTACTAATTCTCTGTTTTTAATTATGCTAAATATTCTTTGCCAGTAATGATCTAGTTTGGCTAATATTTAGACACTTTTGTTTTGTACTTGAAAGCCTAACTGTGATTTTGCTAATAAGTCAATTTCCTGCTACTATCATTACATCTCAACTGGACAAATTAACACTTGACTAATTTTTCTAGTCAGGTGTGACACCTTTTACATCTTTTAATGGTAAATTACTTTTACAGTCTCACTCTCCTTCCAGCTCTTACATGTCTGTGCTGTTTCCTCTCAAGTTAAACCAGGGAAGGCCTCAGAAGCTTTTTTTCTTTGATGTAGTTCAGCTTTTCTGAAAGAAGAAAGCCTTTGAGTGAAACACAAATCGATGGAGCCACTCACTATAAATGACTCCTTAACGCCCTATAATATGCAGGCATCTCCATTTCAAAGCTTGTCCCCTGGTTTTTACTCTTGGTTCTGTAGTCTCTGAGGATAATGGAATCAAACACAGACCTTGATGTTTCCTGCACACTTCGGCATGTCTACTCAAAGTCGCTGTTTTCAGGTGCTTTGCTAACCTGCGGACCGAGGGCCGTGATGCAATCGCTGAAGTCTGTATCCGGTTGCACGCTTGTTGTTATTGAGTTATGAAGCTGCAACAGAAGATTTGTTTCCTTGAATCCAAAATTTGAGGCAGGTGCTGAAAGATTTGAGTGTGGTTGATGCTGCTGTAATCCAGGACCCTCGTCTGAGTTTTGTAGCGCAGGTCTTTCCCAGTAGTAAAAGACAGACGGCAGTGTGTTTGGAGGTGCGCATCATCAGACAGGTGTGGGAAAGTCATTATTCAGTTTGTGGCGGGAAGGAAGAGGGTGTTTGGTTCTCCCCCCGGCGCAGGGGGCGCGAGATGATTCTAGAAAAAAAAAAGTGGAAAAAATATATAGGCCCGATAGATTTTTGTTGCAATTAATTTAACCCTTTCGCCCCCCACGTAACGATCACACCCGTGTGAGCAGTCTAGGCTGGTCCCCTGGAGTGTACGATCACACCCCGGTCGGTGCATGACGTTGAAATTCCAAATGTGCTCTCGCGCGTTGGCTGGCGCTGAGCCAGAGACAGGCCGCGCTCAGAGCTGTCATCACAACTTTTCAGTGTTTTCCACCACATAATGTTTATTTTAGGTTTTCAGACATATAAGTACTAAAAAAAAACAATACATTTTTGAGTTTGTAAAATACACACTGATGTCAAAGGAAGAGGCAATAATAATCCTTTCCCATTATAATTAGACACATTTTATTCATATCAGATACACATTGTGTAAGTAACTTTAAAGTTTACTCTATTATTCTCCCCAGTTCAGCGCCCCTTACTTTTATGTCTTTCGGAGAAAGTGGATGAATTCACGTGTTGTAAATCCAACAGATCCGATTCTTCTGAACTGCGTCTGCGGCAACAAACTAAGATGGCGGCGCCCATTGCGCATACAGCTCAACTAACGCATAGTTATAAAGGTGGAAACAACAAACACGGCACCACTTGCATATATTGGACAATCGGAATATCACCGCTATTTCATGCCATATCTAACAAATTTGTGAATATTTTTGAATAAAAAAGGAAAAATGACAAAAGCAGATCATCATTCATTCAGCTCTGTTGTTGCTTGCTGCGGTATGTCACGTGACAAGCAATGACGCGCACCATGGAAACCATAAAGTGACACATTCTAAATAACGTTCGCCTTGAAAAACTCACCGCGTGGGGTCAGCCATAATATTTTAAACTTACGAAAATGTGAAAAGGGTTTATTCAATACTTAATAAATGGTGTTTGCAGAGTCTGATACCAAAAAAAAAAATATTATAAAATATTATATATAGATATATATATATTTATTTTTTTAAATATATATATATATATATATCTATATATATTATAATTTTTTTTTTTTTTGCAGTTTGTAATTTTGTCCCACCAACATTACGAGATTACGTCAGCGTCAATCACAATCACGTTACGTACGTACATCACGCGCAGCAACAACACCGTACGAACAATCATTATCAGCATGACACAGAAATGCTTTACCCCGTAGTAGTCAGTAATTGTGCTGCCACCGATGAAGCGTCGGATGAAGCGCGACGGTGTGGTGAGCCGCTCAGACCTACTCGACTGAGTTCCCGGTGCGCCAATCATGAACGAGTCTCACACCCAACAGCTGCCATGCAGCTACGATAAGAACATGGAACTGCATTGGGAGTCCGTGCGGCTCGGGCCTAATTGTAACGCCAAGGGAGATTTTCAGCACGTAGAACAATAAAAGATACTTTGTGTGCTTGGAACTGGGCAGAAAATCGATTTGCGGTACAGGCTCACGCGACGGGAGGGGGGTTTGTTTGTTGTTAGTTAGATGTGGCACTTTTAGGGTTTCATGGTGACGCGTCGGTGCTTGGCAAAACATTACAGAGATATGAATTGTTTTGCTCATATTCGCTCATGCCCTATACAGAAGCGGACTGGAGTTATTAATTCAAGTGCTTGAAATAGCCAGAAAAGTGTAAACTGGGTACACCATCTTGTTATCCCTCATATGTCACCAGAATGTCACAAACAAGCCAACCAAAATGTTAGTTGTTTGGGGCGCTGACACATTACGAGGATGATTGTATTTTACTGAAATACAACAAATAGGTAAAATAAATAAATGAAAAATCAATACAAACATATAAAATAAATAAATAATAATTAACAACAACAAACCAAAAAAAAAATACATTTTTATTGTTTGTTTTAGTTGAGACAGGGGATATGACATTTTATTGGAAAAAAACAAAAGACCAATCAAAGGGACTAGCTGTGGGCAGGATGCGTGAGGGGGAAAATCAAATACGTACGACCGAAAAATAATGACATTTGCCATCTAATTCACGGGCCCAACTATGTTGGACTGTAGTCCTTTTTCAAAACACCAGACACTTGGAGGGTTTTTCTTTAATATATCCAGCTGCAGTTGAACTGCTAGACTCGCGAAGAGCTTGCGCGCATTACTGCACACCAGTATGAGAGTACAAGCAGGATAAGACACCAGTCCGCAGGAGATTTCAGACAAATCAATATGGAATACAACGTGTCCACAGGGATATATAAAATATAGAGAAAAGCTGACGTAGAGTTGGCAAGGGCTGCCGGCTGAAGCGCACAGACTCGCGGTTACAGGCTCCACCAGTAATGACGACTAAGGGTCCACAATATTGATAGGGCAATAGTTCAACTAAAGTAAGTATGTGTTGCATAATATCGGTAGGTTAAATGGGCACTCGGAAAACAAACCCTTCAACCGCAATCGTGTGTGTACCATGAGGTGGCTGCTTGGATAAAAAAAGTATACTGTGTATTAACTGGAGTTCATGCAAAAGGGATTTTAGAACAAAATACAGGAATATTCATTCTAAGCGACAATATTGTGAAAGATTCCTTCCTGCTTGAGAGATGCTTCTCTAACTTACAGAACTTAACGCATCTCAATTAACTGATAATTGTTTATATTTTGTGAGTGTATAACTTTAAATATGAGTGCCTTGAAAAACTGGTGATCATCTCTTTTCCCCAAATATCCTCCTTCTTCATATTCTTCAGTTACTGAAAATCTGTTGATTTAATTACTTTGAACAAAACTGAAAACATTCTCAACAAGACCTTTGATTCAAATATAAGCCTGTAATTTTAATGATTCTCATTTGTCTGTAATAATTTTAATTTTAATAATTTTTTACATGAGTCCATCTTTAGCCCCATTGTAAACTACCAAATATTATCAAATAAAATTATTATAATTATATATTAATTCACTGTGAGAAAAAATGAAGAGTGATGTCTATTTTCCAAATACACCTGCCTCTCAACCTCCCCACAATCTTAAACACCAGAGTAATATGCCATAGTTATACTGTAATGTTACTCTTAATATTTTTAACATTATTGCATGTATAGTTCTACAAACGTTTGAAGAATGAAAATGACAAACTAGTTCAGTATCAGGAATCATGAGAGTAGAGTGCATTTCAATTAGTTTCTTATCTTGTGCTTGTGCTGGCAAGTTAAATCTCTATAGCACTGATCCTGGGGTATAGAAAAAGTATTGCTCATACAAACACACACAAACACACTCTCACCCTAAACTTAAAACACAGCCCTCAGAGATCATTCAGGTTCTTCACTCTCTGCAGGCTGGGTGGCTGCAGTAGTGGAGAGGAAGGCTGTGCTGCTCTGATTTCAGCTCTGAGATCAAAACCCTCACACCTGACAGAACTGGATCTGAGCTGGAATACACCAGGAGACTCAGGAGTGAAGCTGCTCTCTGCTCTACTGAAGGATCCACACTGTAAACTGAAGAAACTATAGTGAGTGTTATTATATTATTGAACACAACAAACTGTGTGAAAATACTGCCAAACAAAAACATTTAATGTTAAAGGGATAGTTCACGCCCAAAAAAATTCTGTCATCACTTTACTTTTCTTCAAAGCATTTTAAAACAGTATGACTTTTTGTGGAAAATAAAAGAAGATATTTAGATAAATGTTTTTGTCCACACAATGGAAAGCAATGGTCCCAAACTTTGGTTGCCAACAATATTCAAAATATCATGTTTTGTGTTTCACAGAAGAAAGAAGCTCATACAGGTTATGAATGACATACAGGAAGAAAATTATGACAATTTATATTTTTGGGGTGAACGATTCCTTTAAAATTCAAAATGTAAATGATCAAATACAATGATTATACTGAATGTGCACAAAACAAATGTATGTTTGTATATAGGGCTGCAACAAACGATTATTTTGATACTCGATTAATCTAACAATTATTAGAACGATTGATCGACTAATCGCAGATTATTTCACAGATTAATCAATAGAATTGTATTGATTACTTCAGCTCTTGCAATTAGTTAAAATACTGTTATATCCCCCCCCCCCCCCTTCAAAAAAAATAAAAAAAAAATAAAAATGATATGGGATCTGGATCTTTCTATTCATCAAAGAATTCTGAAAAATAAATAAATAAATAAATAAATAATAAATGTACTCAACTGTTTTTAAATATTGATAATAATAATAATAATAACAATTTGACTGTAGTTTACTGTAATTGTACAGTTCTTCAGCCACTTTACAGTGTTACTGTAATACACTAAATTAAACCTACAGATAAATAATTACAAAAATGACAGATTCACCATCTTTCTTCAATTCATGAATAACAGATGTACATGTACTCAATAACACCAAGTCTTGAACATTTTAATCTGTTTGAAGAGTATTTATATAAGAGGAACAGCATTCATAAATGCTACTTTTTCCACTGTCAGGTCTGCACCTCTCACTCTTAGATTCATCTTTGAGCAACTGATGTTATGTATTTATTATCTCTGAACTGGATTCTTATTGTTTAATTTTGTAGTTAGCATGATACATTCTTACTTGACAAATAAAATATTATATTTGATTTATCCTGATCTCTCCTGAACACATCAATACAACAACATCATGTGGAGGCTGATGTTTCCTCAAATCTGTGTCCAGGACAGAACAGACTAAAGGCTCACGGATGAATGGAGCAGCAGGAACATCATCAGAGACCTTTTGATTTCTGTCTATCACTGATTTAGCAAGTTGTGCTGAAGTGACTAACAAACTACACTTTTTGTTCTGAGCAAGCAGTAGACGAACGATTTAAAGATATAAGTTAACCTTGCTCCTCTGACTAAGTTAAGATCGGAGAGTTTGTAAAAGTGAGATCCATGACCTCCGGTCAGGTGTGAGACTCAAATGTGACAACGAGTCTCTGATGAATGAATAACTGAAAGTATTCACCTTATTCTTCAACACAGAAGTAAGAGATGGGCTATACATATATTTCAATAACTGCTATAGCTAAATAATGAGAAGAATTACAAAGCGCAGTAAACGGTTTAAAACTGCTTGCACTACAAACCAGTGTGTTCATAATTAAGATAATACATAAAAATAAAAACACAACAAACACCAATATCAAACATCAAGAAGCAATACAAGCTGTTCTGTACAGCTAAAAATAGCTGGAAGGAAATGAGATCAGAAGCAAGACCCATAACATTTACAAATGGATAGGAAGTCCAGAATAATCAGATATCTCAATTAATTTTAACCAATATTTGTGATTAGTTACTAATTAGAAGCACATTCTAAATTTAATGATCACTTGAAAATTAGAGTCAGATTAAACATAGAGCTACAATAAAATTTAAACTCGATCCAAATTAAGTGAACTTTAAAGAAGCGCAAGTAAAATATATGTCATATTTATACTATAATGTTACTCTTATTTTAACATTATCATCTATATACTATTATAAACTAGTTCAGCATCACAATCAGGAATCATGTGAGTAGAGTGCATTTAAATTAATGTTTTAGCTGCTGGCAAGTTAAAATCTCTATAGCACTGATCCTGGTGAATAGAAAAAGTAGTGCTCATACAAACACACACACAAACACACTCTCACCCTAAAACTTAAACACAGTCTCAGAGATCATTCATGTTCTTCACTCTCTGCAGGCTGAGGTGCTGCAGTATTGGAGAGGAAGGCTGTGCTGCTCTGATTTCAGCTCTGAGATCAAACTCCTCACACCCGACAGAACTGGATCTGTGTGGTAATAAACCAGGAGATTCAGGAGAGAAGCTGCTCTCTGCTCTACTGGAGGATCCACACTGTAAACTGAAGACACTACTGTAAGTTATTGAGTCAATGCTTTCATTTATTATCTTGTATTAAAGCAGATATTAGTGTATTTTCTCTTTCTCTCTATTGTACAGTATTTGACGGTGTAAACTCCACAAGCTCCAAACAACTGAATCAAAACAACACGTCCTGAACAAGACTGTCACCTGGACAAATGCTGATATTGTAGTGAATTTGCTTTCACCACCTTAGGGAGGCGAAATAGTGCAGTGATGGGTACATGTCACTGTTGACGTTATGATTTTTGGATCACGTGTCTCTTAAGGTGTGGTTATGAGTACATCACATAAGAAAGATTGGTGGGAAACCTAACTTGTAGAGCCTCTTTCTGTATCAACACAAGGAAGACACAAGAGTTATAAAATTAGTTGTATTAAGAATAGATAAACAAATGTAATCAACAACTACTAAACAAAAACCATTAAAGAAAAAGCAAAAGTAATAAAGTAATAAAGTGCATAAGTTGCATAAAATGCAAGTGATTACGTTGGGTGTTGCTTTGTCAGAGCTGTGTGACCCTCCCTTCTTTCCTCCTGTGAAACTTATTTGCATAGTCCAAACACACATTTAGAAAAGTGTCACTTAAGTTTTACCGGTGCATTTTCACTTTCCAAACCACAACCAGAATACTTTCGGCAATGTTATGAACACTTCAAGTCCAAACACGATGAAACATCTTTGTGTAAAATGTTGCACTACACTACACTACACTACTTGTGCAGACACAATTCTATAATGATACAATTTACTCAATGATTTTTTTTTTATGACATTGATTGGAAAGTCTATGTATGTCATTTGTATGACATTGAGATTTATTTTTATTTATTTATTTATTTTTTGAAAAATGTAACATAAATAGGTTAAGCAAAACAAACAGTACAAATATTTTGAGCATCCCTTATTCTTTTCCTTTATTTTCTAATAATCACAATTCTGAAGTTGGCAACAGTGGGGAAAATCATAAAGTTGTATGTTATAGACACTGATTGGAAAGTCTAAGCTGGAAATCAAAACTGGAATGGAAAGTAAAGAAGCCTTCTTTGTTTGAAGGTGATGTCTGATGTGATAAGAGGACTGGGTGTCACTGATAGACCCTGTTAGTTTTGGGGTACCCCCTTTCCCCGTGGCTCTTGTCCACACACAGATGTTAGGTGGAGGGAGAGGGGCCCCGACCTGCTTATGCTGAGAAGACCAGAGCCGTATTTATCAAGCTTCTCAAAGTGACATCTTAGTCTTAAGTGCTGAGAATTCATGAAATTTACTCCTACTTTTAAACTTAACATAAAATCAATTTATCAAATTAAAGCTATGAATCACTCTTACTCTCCCAGACAGCTCGAGAGGTCTCTCAAGTGGTTAGGAGGAGTTGTCAGTAGGGGCTTGTGATGACACGAGGAGACAGAGACATGCACATTATGTGAGTATTATGCTCTTTAAAAAACACTCCTGTTGTGAAGCTTACACTGTATGACGGATAAATCTCTTATTCATAACCACTTATTTACACTGTACACGTCTGCTTTACGTCTCTAACACGGACACCGGAGCTGATCGCGGACACTCTCATCAATACTTGTGTTTATATGTTACCACATTTCTGAAGCGTCCCATTAGTGGCTCTCCATGCTACATCACTGAAGATAGTAGCCTAGTCTATTTTTGATGGATAATAATAATGATTATCATTTATAAATAATAATACATGATCCTATGGGCACTCTATGGGCACAAAACTAAACTAAAGGTTACATGAATACACATGAAGAACACATGAAGAAAATGTAGGTTTAAAGCATTGCTTTGCATGACTTTATAGTTTATAACACTTCTGTTAAAAGCTGAAGTACTTCTAAACCATCAGTTGGCTTGAAGGTAACACTTTGAATGTTTGCTGCATCTCCAGCACTGACACGTGTTCACAGACATCACAGAGATTATTAACTGTTCATTAGCATCTTTTTTCTTCTTCAATATTAGAATACCAGGAGAAATATCCGTTATTAGATATTAAAAAGCTAGTTCTTTTCACAGTTTTAAATGTTGTTACTTCCTTTGCTAATCAGCTAAACTAGAAGTTCTCTGTCCCTCGAGGTACACATTCCTGAAGTTCAGCTTCAATCTTGATCAAACTCACCTGCCAGTAACTTTCTAGTAATCCTGAAGACCTTGATTAGCTTCTTCAGGTGTGTTTGATTAGGGTTGGAGCTAAACCTCGAGGGCCAGACTTGAGAACCCCTGAGCTAAACCCTACAGACCTAACACATTTTCATATTTATAGTTTTTAAATATATTTTTCATATGTTTTTTATGTAAAATACGATTTGTGTGAACATAACTTGGTACTTGGACATTTATTTTTTATTTTTTATACAACTCACGCCCAAAGGATAATAATAATATTAATAATAATAATAATAATAATAAAAGATTCAAAGTACACGTGTGAAATTTACGTTGTAAAGCAAAACAACAAAGCATCTCATTAATTAACTCATTAGCTCCTAGTCGGGGAGCCAAAGTCTCAAAAGCTCAATAAAATGGGTTGAACCTAACATGGTCTGCCATACTTTTTATTTGTGTTTTTTCTGTTAACTTTGACCCTAAGAACCAATAATTGGAGGGTCTGCTTTCCGGAAATATCACAAAAAAAAAATTGTGGCCATTTTAGTGTATGCACCCTTTATTTTTTTATCAGAAAAATGTGAAAAATAATTTTTTTCTAAATCCTCAGTGGGTTTGTTAGGCTGTCAATAAATGCATTCCAGATACACAGAACACATGTGCTGACAACATCCACTGAAAAAATAACTCTTAAAACACATTTCTACATGATTTTGCATCAATTTAATGCAAAAAAATTAGGCGTTTTCTCACTTTTTTCCAATATTTTCATCTTTACTTCATAGGCAATCAACTATTCCCCCAAGTTATGACATCAGTCAATATGTCATTCTTTTCACCTTTACTGCCCTTCAGAAGCAAAAAAAATGAGTAGTTTTCCCTGATCATCCAATTAAAGGACAGTAGTTCACACCCTGTCTCTCTTGATAAATTGTGTCGCTTTCTTGAGAATCAATAAATGTGTTTACCTTTTGAAAATAGTTGTGTATGAGTCCCTCAATTGTCCTCAGTGTAAAAAAAAAAAAAAAAGTAGATCTGAAATCATACATTCATTGCTGGAAAGAGTTCAAATATGCAAAAGATGCTAGAAATCCTGAGAAAGTGAAGGATCTGGAGGATTCTTCTGAAGAAAAGCGGCCATTTAAACTGTTCAGGACAAAGGACTCATGAACCACTATCCCAAAACAAACATTAACCACTATTTATTTTTATTTAATCAGCTATAATTCTGACTAACAGACTAAATGTAATTAAATGATATTTAATTTCAGTGAAATATCAATACACCTATCATCCTCTGCCATGTCCTTTCTATTTATCATGTAGAAACTGTCAACGGTGGTTCAAAGAGTTCATATTTTCACAGTCATTCAGATGAATGGTTGGGTCTGGGAACAGAGGATCCTGTAAAAATATAATAAAACACATTTTCTATAAATACATTGTACAATTTTCATTGTTTAAACAAAAGTTAGAATGATGAAACATAAGACCATAATACAAATGTAATGAAAACAGGTGGTTATTTTTTTTTAGCTGAACTATACAGCAATTCACAAGGTCACATATGTACTGTACAAGAAATCATTCTGTGTGAATCATTTTAAAAGTTTACTCGTGTTGATCAAAATCCAAGACTTTCCTTCATCTTAAGAAAAACAAGATTTATACAGTGGGTATGTAAAGTATTCAGACCCCCTCAAATTTTTCACATTTTGTTATATTGCAACCATTTGCTAAAATAATTTAATTGTTTTTTTTCCTCATTAATGTACACACAGCACCCCATATTGACAGAAAAACAGAATTGTTGACATTTTTGCAGATTTATTAAAAAAGAAAAACTGAAATATCACATGGTCCTTCATTGATAGTAAATATGTATATTTTCTCTGATTAAGCGAGCTGAGGCATCACCTGTAGTCTTCAGTTTATCCTGGTTCATCTCTGCTGCTGGTCAATCCTAGTTCTCCTACACAAGGATTCTCCATAAAAAAGACAAGATAATCCATTTCATGAGGAGCAGAGTTTTCCTCTCTACCTCTAAACTCACAACTGAAGTTAAAGTGTGACCAAGTTCTGCTTTACAAAACAGTGTCTCAGTGGTGACTGAACCAGCTTGACTGGTTAAATTTAATTATTGCAAATGCACTCTGGTAATGGAAAGATTTGTGTACAGTAGATAAATGTAATGCTTGTACTTGTGTGCATGTGTGTGTAAATAAAATCTTTGCAAATTGCAAAACTAACTTCTAAATCCTTTTAATATCTGCAGATGTTTAAAACCATTTTTCTTTAAAAGCTCACATTTTGTCAATGTCAGTTGTCTTTATTTATTGCTTGTGGTAAATGTTGTATTTATTAATCATGTCTACTGGTCATGTGTATTCACTACTGAGATTTGAAAAACATGAATATGTGAAATTGTTCTGCACAGGAGCTTGGGTTCACGCTGTGTGTCTTTTCCTCCTTTGCCAAGTCATAGAAGAGAGTGTGTATCATAATCCTGTTTTTCTGCATGACAAGTCATATGGTTGATACTTTGTTATCCTTAATGCATTACATGTGAGCAATTATATAGTCAATTAATATGCACTTAATTTAAAATAAATGTATCAATATAAATAAAACATTAATATATAATGCTTTTAACACCATACAAGTTTTTTGCAAGGCAAAAAATATTCATACAAATCAAATCGCTGTGGTTAGGTTTAATTATGTTTATGAGTCATTCTTGGGATTCAGTATTGTTTCAGTGCTTCAGACTTTTTAAAGTGGTGGTTCACCAAAATGATTATAATATGAAAATAATTTCTATTGTACAGTAATCATTTTGTCATGTCCCCGAGGCACTACACTAAGTTTGTGCTTAGAAAATTAACAAAATGTGCACAGTGTCTATAATTTTTGGCAATAGTGTTAGCATTTATTTGTGTTATTTTCTTGTGAAAAATATTTTTCTAAAAAAATGCAAGATATTTTATAAAAAAGCAGACTTTAAAGTTTTGTCCCTCAGTCTGAACTCAATCCCGTCACACTAACCTTTCTATAATTAAAACTGCACTGTACATATGTAACATAATTTACCAGAAATGACATAACAACCTAAGATAACAAAATATTCTGTACTAGGCCATAAATTGGCACATGAAATATGATTTTTTAAAGAAAAAAATCACTTAAATGATGATCTTATTTAAATCTAAATAGTTTTTGGACATTGCTCTATGTGTTAGGAATAGAATACTGCCATCTGGAGGTTAGTCGAAAAACTTTTTTTCTTATGGTTAAGGAATTAAAGTGCAATGACCACATGTATCCAATAGAGGTCCATAGAGACTCATTCATTTTCACTTCATTTTTCTTGATGCTTCAACTTCTCCTCACAACTTTATGATATATATATATATTGTGAATATATATTTAAACATTTTGAAATACAAAAAAAAAATCTGTATTTTTGTCGAAGTTAGAGTTTGTTGTTGTTGTCTGATATATTTTGAATGATCTGCTTTTGCAAATTATTATACATACATTTGCAGAAACACATTACAAGTCACCACTATGACATGACTGTAATCACATACTATTTATTTCAGAAAATTATTTATCAACAATTATGGAACATGCTTGTTCGATGTTGCATATGTGACATTTTTCAGATTTATGCCAGTTTAGTTGATTTTATTTGCCAATTTCTATAAAAATGCTCTCTGTTGCAGTCACATGTGTGTGTTTGTGTGTGTGTGTGTGTGTGTGTGTGTATGAGATAGAAAGCTCGTTCCACTTTGTGTTTATGCTCTAGGACCAGACCTTGATTTAAATGTAATAATTTTTTTTTTTTTTTTTTTATGAGTCATTCTTGGGATTCAGTATTGTTTCAGTGCTTCAGACTTTTTAAAGTGGTGGTTCACCAAAATGATTATAATATGAAAATAATTTCTTACAGTACTAAGAAAATAATTTCTTACTGAAATAATTTTTGTATAGTAATCATTTTGTCATGTCCCCGAGGCACTACACTAAGTTTGTGCTTAGAAAATTATTAACAAAATGTGCACAGTGTCTATAATTTTTGGCAATAATGTTAGCATTTATTTGTGTTATTTTCTTGTGAAAAATATTTTTCTAAAAAAATGCAAGATATTTTATAAAAAGTAGACTTTAAACTTATGTCCCTCAGTCTGAACTCAATCCCGTCACACTAACCTTTCTATAATTAAGACTGCACTGTACATATGTAACATAATTTACCAGAAATGACATAACAACATAAGATAACAAAATACACATATTTACACCCACACACACACAAAGCAAAAAACAAACAAATAGTTAAAAAAAACAAACAAACAAAAAAAACACCGGACTGTCTCAATTAACAAATATATACAACATAGTATTCACAATTGTTTTATAAATGCAATACTTCAGAAATATATATTAAAATAAATAAATAAATAAAATAGAAGGGGAGGTTTACAGAATACAAAAAACAAATCCAAAAAATCCCAAAAATAGTCCCCATGTGGCTTCAAATCTTTTCTGTGATGTGAGCTCACCAAAACATAACTGTTCCATTTGAATAATATAAAGCATCTCATCTCTGAAAACAAGGGGCTTGTGGAGATTTCCAGCTGAGTAGTATCACTTTTTTGGCTGCAATCATGCGTACCATTAGAGCCTGTTGATGAGTATGAGGAAGAGCGTCCATTACATCAGAATATCCAAAAATAGCCAGACTGTGGTCAGGTTGAATATTAATTTTGTAAGCACTAGAAAACAATTCAAAAATGTTAGACCAGAAAACATACAGATTAGGACAAAACTGAAATAAATGTGCCAGTGTCCCCTCCGCACTATTGCATCGATCACATTGAGAAGATATAGAGGGAAATATTTTATTTAATCTAGTTTTGGAATAGTGAAGATGATGTATAACTTTGAACTGGATTCATTTATATCTCAAATTTACCAAACAACTCTTTATTCTCCTCAAGGCTTCTTCCCAGATCTCATCAGTCACTTCATCGTTCAGTTCAGTAGACCGGACTGCTTTAAGGTGCTTAGTGCATACAGATGTTGCAAAAGCACGAATAAAGCAATATACCAAATATCTGGTTTCAGGATTAGAAGATAAGAGATCATGAATAATGTGATTTTCAGGTTTATTTATAAACTGGGGAATATTTTTCTTTACATAATTTCTAATTTGCAAATAACGGAAAAAGTGAGACTGTGGGAGTGTAAACTTACTTTTAAGCTGTGAAAAAGATGCAAATTGATCCTCTATATAGAGATCTCTATACAGCATAAACCTTTTCTCCTCCATCCTGAAAAAGTAATTAATCTGAGAAGGCTCAAATAAAAGATTACATGATATTGGTGTACTGACTGAGACTTTTGGTAATTTATAAAATGTATTTATCTGATTCAAAATCTTCAAAGAATTTCTCAACACAAAATGACTGCTTCCTAATTTACTGATAGATTTACACTCTGTAAAAAGCAAAGCTGGGAGAGAGGACTCTGGCACTGGCATATAATAATGCTTAAAAATGGGAAGGCCAAGACCTCCACAATCAGTAGGTTTTCATAAGTGGGCTATTGCTATGCGAGGTGTTTTATAGTTCCATACAAATGAAAGAATAACTGAATCAAGTTGTTTAAAAAACGTTGCAAGTAAATAAATCAGAAGTTTTTGGAAGAGATAAAAAACTTAGGGAGAGCAACCATCTTTATTACATTCACAAGGCCAGTTAGCCATAAAGTGAGCAGTTTCCATCTTTCAATGTTTAATTTGACTCTGTTAAACATTCAAAAATTAATTTAAACAAATATGTAGGCTTCTTTGGAATTTTCAGACCAAGATATGTAAAGTGATCCTTAACTATTTTAAATGGTATATTATTCAAAAAGTTATTGCTTAAGTTATTAATTGAGTATCCTGATAATTTACTAAATGTGTCAGTGTGATTTAAAATTTTAGGTACTGAAACAACAGGATCCATAACACATAGTAAAAGATCATCAGCATATAAACTGATCAGACTTTCAGCATTGCACAGAGAGATATCATGAGTATGTGGATGGGTTCCGATTCCTACAGCTAATGGCTCAAGTGCAAGGTTAAAAAGAAGAGGTGATAAGGGATACGTTCAAAAGATCTGGATCTAATACCATTGGTCAGAAAAGATGAAGATGGCGAAAATAAACAATTTTGATACAGTTGATAAATCTATCCCCAAATCCAAACTGTTTTAGTGCTTCATACATATATGAAAACCTTCTGGAATAAACCCAGTTTGGTCATGTTGAATAATTGTTGAGATGTGTTGTGCTAACCTGGAGGCATATATTTTAGTCAATACTTTTTGATCAACATTTAGGAGGGCAATGGGTCTATAATAAGCTGGATCAGTCTCAGGTTTTCCTTTTTTCAAAACTACACAGATATTTGCACCATATAAAGTATCAGGAAGTTTATTCTTCTGTATTGAATCCTGTAGCATTCTCAGCATACAGGGGGCCAGTCTTTGACTAAAAGCTTTAAAAAATTCACAGCTGAACCCGTCCGGGCCTGCAGCTTTTCCAGATGGAAAAGCATGAATTGGCTTTAGTAAATTTAGTTAAATTGAGAGTTCGGATTCTAGCTCAGACCTGGAAGATTCACTCATAAATAAATATATAAATTAAAAAAAAAAAAAAAAAAAAAAAAAAAAAAAAATAATAATAATAACAATAATAATAATAATAATAATAATATATATATATATATATATATATATATATTATAATTCTGAGTAAAATTCTCTGAAACATTCATTTATCTCCTTTGGATTAGTTATTAAATGTTTAGCTTTAGAGGTATATAATTCTGAGTAAAATTCTCTGAAACATTCATTTATCTCCTTTGGATCAGTTATTAAACTGCCTGTTTTTGATTTTATCATATGAATTGCCTTCTTGTCTTGTTCTCCCCTCAATTGTCTTGCAAGCAACCTTCCAGGTTTATCCCCAAACTCACAATTTTTCACATAGGACACTATTAACATGACTATGTGCATGAAACCATTCAGAAAAATTTGGGCACAAATGGATTAATATTAGTCATCAGTCTCTGGAACAATTAGAGATGAAATAAGACATTGAAATGAGACACTCCAAAAAAAAAAAAAAAAAAAAAAGAAATCGACATGCAGAGCTCTTCAGGACTTAAAACAAAAGCACAAGGTTCATTTCACCATGTTCATTAGATCATTTGTAATTAAATACATGTACGTAACGTCCTGTTCAATCACTATAGAGTCAGATTTCCCTGCTAATTCTAACTTTGGCCTATTTTATGAAGTGTAACGTTTAGGCTACGATTAGACAGTTAAATTCCTTTGTCAAGGGCATTCCATTCCATTTTATTGTTATTGTTGCTGTTTGTGTGTGTGTGTGTGTGTGTTTCTGTCAAACAACTTAAGCCTTGTCGAAATAATAACAAATAAACTATACTGCACAATGACTAGTCTCTTTTTAATTAAGTAACTCAGTGATGCTCCTGATGTTTTTTTTTTTTTTTTTTTTTAAATGTCATAATTAAGTCTAACCACTTTTATCTGCAGAACAGTGTCTTTACACTGAAAACACAGGGGGAACAGATTTTTCCAGAGGCCTGAGAAAAGTGGTTCCCTCCCGGTATATTACCTTCTGTGGATTTATAACAATACAGTGATACTGGTTATGTTATTCAATGTCATAATTATGTCGAACCACTTTCAGCTGCTGAAACCACTTTCAGCTGTGAAAACACAGGGGAAACAGATTTACCTGAATGCAGCATTTTTTTTTTTTTTATCTAGATATTTTGTCATTTAAGTAGGCGACATGAATTAGAGGAGTTTTTTTTTTTTTTAATTGCAATTGTTATTATTTTTAAATTCATTTATTAAAAAGCTTGTTTAAGAGAATTTCGTTTTTTTTATATTACTGTGACTTAATTAATAAGTGTGACTTATTAAATGTTGTTTATATACTCTTTTATAGAAGATTTAAATGATTTCTGTCATTTATGTGGACTATGCAATGACCCAATTCAGACGTAACACCTTGGTTTGAGGACATTTTATTTTTATTTTTTATTAAACCTAGTATTATCTTATGTTTTTTTTTTCTTCTTTTTTTTTAAGGGTTCTCAGGCCTCTAGAAAAATCTGTTCCCCCTGTGTTTTCAGTGTAAAGTGTTCTGCAGATAAAAGTGGTTAGACATAATTATGACATTAAAAAAAACATCAAGAGCATCACTGAGTTACCTAAAATAATAAAAGAGATACTCATTGGTCAATATATTTGTTATTATTTCGACAAGACTTAAGTTGTTTGACAGAAACACACACACACACACACACACACACACACTAACAACAATAACAATAAAATGGAAATGGGCATCTGATCAAAAAAATGCCCCTAATGAAGGAATTTATTTTAATGTATGGTGTTACACTTCATAAAAAAGGCAAAGGATAGAATTAGTAGGGAAATCTGACTCTATGTTGCGATTGAACAGGACTTTATGTATTAATATGTATTTAATTACAAATGATCTAATTAACATGGTGAAATGAACCTTGTGCTTGCAGAAAGACAGCAAAACGACCATAAGATGACTTTCTTAGCCGGAGCGAAATCATGACGTCATGACTTTAGTACTGAAGTATCAGGGTTGCCAGGATATAAAAAAAATACCGTGCCCAATTGCTACTAAAAACTACTGCGGGAAACCCGCGGACTTGGCAACATTCTGAAGTTGCGCAGATGCTGTGAGGGGGAACCGGGGAAACTGAATTCACCGGAACACCGGCGATCCTGCTCAACTCCACTTCCAAGTTACAAACATTTAAAGTTCTAGAACTATTAACAGTAGCGTTGTCCACATAAATGTGTTTTGTACACACTCTTTATAAAACAAACACAATAGGATATAAATAGTCATTAAAAGTATTTTAAATGTGATACCAGTGTTGTGCATATTTCTCTACTCCTGCTTCAGCCTGGTCTCCACAAATTTGGGAGCTTCTGCAGGGTCAATGAAGGTCTTGAACTGTCTTTTGTGCTGAAGCCAGAGGCTCGCAGGAATGAGGCGACTGTGTGTCACCTTTAACTCTCTCAACTCACGCATCACGTCACTGAATACCCTTCGCTGTTCTATCACTTCTGCTAAAAAATACGCCAAAATATACGCCTCATCAATCCCGCCACAAATCCAGCTTGTGGCCTTGGTTTGAGAGCGCGGTGAACCCGGTCAATTACCAACAGTCCTTGAAATGCCGCAACAAATTCAGTCGGTCTCCTTTTCTCCTCCCCTTCAGGGATACCAATTATTTTGATATTGTTACGTCGTGCCGTTCTTAGTCGTTGACCTTCACTTTGAGGGCTTTATTCATCTTCTGCAAATCAGTCAAAGCGGCTTCGAGAGAGCACAGCCGGTTATCGTGGTCCCGTGCCTGACATTCAACTGTCTCCACTCTCTCCACAAATTCCTGTAGTGACATCTGTAGAGATCTAAATTCTTCCTCAAACTTGTCAAATCTTTCATTTATAGTTGAAAGAATCTTGTTTGATATCTTTTCCCACATCAGTGGCATATCGGCGGTGATTGCTTGACTAGCAGCAGGATTAGCTTTGTCGCAGCTAGTCGAGGGTTGACCAGAGCTTTTTGAGGCATTCGCTGATTTTAAAGGCATTTTCCTGTATCAAAATGTAGGCCAAGTGATAGTTACAAGTTGAGTAAAAGTTCGCAACACAGGCATACAAAGTAAAAAATAAAGACGACAACTAATTTCACTAATTTGAAAACCTGGCGTGGAGGAGCTCGATGAAACACATCTACTCCATGCGCACCTCAGCAGCCCACCCCGATCATTCAGTTCTCTTTAATAGTGGTGCAGAAAATAGTAAGTAGTATCATACTTTTTATTCATATTTTTCGAGGCGTATTATAGACAGGGTGGGTATGGTCAAGCTTAATAACTCAACCCCATCACGTAAAATTAAGATGGAAAAATATTTTTATTTTATTTTCATCCAAAATTTTATTTTCATCCATAAGTATATACAATGTACTTATTTCATTGCTGTCATATATGGTCTACTCTCCTACACTACACGAGGAGCAGTGGCCATTTTGAGTGAAAAACCACAACCCCGTCACAAATATATTATTTCTAATTGTTACGGGGTTGTAAACTTGTGACAGGGTTGAGTTATTTACTTCATTTATTAATTTTAATTTACAAAAAATAAAATAATCATGGTTAATAAATATATACTCACCATGTCATGACAACTCATATTTTTGTTATAAATAGACTTTTTGATATAAAATGTCCACTTAAACTTTGATAAGCATCATACATCAGAAATTGCACCCACATTTGCAGCAGAAAGACAATGTTGGCCATGCAGATATGCTGACCCAGAAATAAGGGGACAATATGAGAGAGAAACAAAGCCAAAAATTAAGATTGAAGGCAATGTATCCCTTCAAATGTGTTACAGACTTCAACCCTGTCACATTAAAGGGGTCATATGATGCGATTTAAATTTTTCCTTTCTCTTTGGAATGTTACAAGCTCTTGATGCATAAAGAAGATCTGTAAAGTGGCAAAGACTAAAGTCTCAAATCCAAAGAGATTTAAAAGTTAAGAGTCAATTATACCCTCCTAAAACGGATCATTCTCACACGCCCCCACATCTCTACATCACTATGTGGGAAGATTTGCATAATGCCCCCCAAATGTTCACGCAAAGAAAGAAGGCATAACCTTTGATTAAATAAGTTGCCAACTTTGCCATGTCGTGGAGATGCTGTGTTTCGTTGTGAAACCAAAACTACTTTGTTTGGCCTTCCAAAAGAGGACACAACTAGAAATCAGTGGTTAAGTTGTATGCTGTTCCGGAACAGTTCAACCCAAATATTCAGATGTGTGTAATGCATTTTACGGTGGACAAGGACTGTTTCCTGTGAGAGAAGCCTACAATGCCAGTGTCTATTTCTATAAAGTGGAGCAATTCAAACTTTGCAAGGACAGTCTGGTGCTTCTGACTCACAGCCTGTAAGTACGTTTTCATATGTAAAGGATTTGTCACTGATGATTCAAAAGTTTTGAGCAGTGTAGAGTAGAGCTTGTTGTCGTTTCTTCAATCACAAATGCAGACATGGTTTTATGTTTATGCTGTGCGATACGCAACACAATGCTTAAAAGACAGTATAAGTCATTATAATCAGTAATTATGTCCCCACTGTATGCAACAAATGCCTCGTTTGTAATGGGTTTTATTAATGTTGTCTCATGTGCCAGTGTTACGGCCCATAACCATTTCAAGGCTCGTGAATTCAAAGGACACAGGCCGAACATATGAAAAGAATCACAACCCCTGATGTAAGTTCCAAGACGTCTCTATTTAATTAACAGAATTCAAATCGAACATTCACAAACAATATTTATAGTAAAAAACAATCCAATAGATGATAAAGAAAACAATCAGCTCACTGGTAGGGAAGCTAAGAAAACAGTCCCCTAACTACACCTGTTCTCGGAGTAAAGTTCTTACCTGACTACCGGAATAAAAAAAAACAGGTGAGTCTTCCGGACATCTGCTTCCCTCGCTCAGCTATTCCTAAATAAACAAACGTGAACTAATAAAAAATACATACACTACCCGCTACTGAAAAGGAGGAATTATACCAAACATCATAACACAAATTTATACGTTAAACCTAAGCCTAACATAAGACGAACAAAACCGACACAAAGACACTATGAGAGACACTTGCGGATGGGAAGCGGAGCAACAGAGAGAGAGAGCGCCATTGCCGTCTCGAAGCCTTTTTATCCGAAATCCCCGATGACGTCACATGATTCTCGCAGTAAGAATTCCCCCACAACGCCACCTATACGGACTCAAAATAAAAATCACACAGGTACACATAACAGCCAGGACGCACAGCATCACAGTATGGTGAGGGGCGTAACATTTCAATCACACGCTTGAGACATTCTGCCAATCACAATGCACTGGACAGCTGGCCAATCAGAGCCCACCTCGTTTTTTAGAAAAATGAGATTTGTAAAAATCGACGCGTTTCAGAAAGGCAGGGCATAGAGTAGAAATAATAATGTACAGTATATGGAAACTAATGTTTTAAACCACATAAACACATTGCATTACACCAAATACATAAAATAATGTTCTTTTTAGCAGCATCATATGACCCCTTTAATATTTACAAAAATAAAAAATAAAATAAAATTTGAAAGGGGGGGGGGATTTGGGGTATTGATATGTGCCTAATGATGTGGGGTATTTAGAAAATTAATCCTACATAGCTGAAAATAAATAAATAAATAATTTAATTAATTAATTAATTAAAGTTGATATGTTACCAAATCGCAGGAATGTACAATTTTCATTCATAATTGAATCACATTAACATATCAGCAGGAAAACACAGAAATGCTACATCAAATTCATATGGTGAGATATTTACTTTACATTTCACTGGAACATTTAGGGACTGTCGTCAACTTCTTTCCAGATCTGACATCATAAAACAGCATAGCAACAGTAGCAACGCCCACCAGAGCAGAGATGACCAATCGGATCACAGCTTCAGTAAAACCACAGGAGTGGCTGGAATTTTTGGAAACAAAATGTTACTGTTCAATGAAAGGGTTAAAATACTAAATAGTACAAATGCCTTTCTAGTTTCTGACCTCAAACAAAGACCAGTGGCTCACAATAGTTACACTGATCAGCCACATCATTAAAACACTGCCTAATATCATCTGATGTGTTGAGCTTCCCATGCAGCTGTATATATATATATATATATATATATTCCAAAAATATACAAAAAATAGCCAAAAAGTATATTTGTTCAAATATATTTTCAACAAATATATTTTCTGCCCATTGTTTTGTATACACTGTAAAAATAAATAAAAAGTAAAATGCAAAAAGCAATGGCTGTCAAACAAAAACCATAAAGTTAAAGTTATATGTTCTAATTTAAATAATTTGCAAAAAACTTTCACATAAATTTTCATTAAATGTTTTACAAAAGATGTATTTCCTGAATTATTATGATGAGCTACCTTCACTTTAAAACAAAATGGGAAAATTGGTCAAACAAATTTTATGTTTATAAAAAACATTCAATTAAACTTAAACGGCAAAAAATTAAAACAGAAATTTTTATTAAACACTTTAACGGAAAAACACTATTATTTAACTGTTTTTTTTTTTTCTGGATTACTTCATTGTAAAACACATCACGTGTGAGCTGATGTATATATAAACATCACTGCATTAGTGATTACACAATCTTTGTCTTCAAATAAAGAAACATGCAGCATACCATCAATGCTTTCGGGTTCATCCTGGACTGAAGCACAGGCTCTACTCTGCAGCACAATGGTAATCCACAAAACTCAACTGAAACCCTTTAAATCTCAATGTTATACACTTACAGATCTCAAGATCTCAGCAGAGGTTGTTTAAACAACTTCACAAACAGCATTACCAGCTGCACTCATTACTAACCAGGGGTGCGTTTCCAAAAAGCATAGTTGGCCAACTATGGTCACAAGTTCTGTCATTACCAACATAGTTCAATGATTCTATGTTTCCCGAAACCATAGTTCACACGAACATTTGGAAACAGTGTCGCAAACTTAAGTGGTAGGAACTAAAGCTCTTGACCTGTGGTTAGAAGCATCTAAATATTAAAGCATTTTAATCAATGTATTTTCAGTCCAATCTCATGGCAATTCATACATATTTTATGAGGTGGCTCATTTGTACAAATTCCTAAGACCACACTTGTACAAATTCATAAGATTTTTGCCAAATCTTGAGTATTTTATGAGTTGCAAAATTCGTATGAATTAGTATGAGTGACCTACACCTAACCCTGCCCCCAAACCTACCCGTCACTGGGGTTTTGACAAATCGTATAAAATCGTACGAGTGAGGTCATACAAATTCGTACGAATTAGCCACCTCGTAAAATACATACGAATTGGTCATGAGATAGCATAGGTATTTTTGTGCATCCTCTAAAAACGCCATTTTTGAAGAGTGCGCATGTACACAAATACCTAAGAGAACCCCAGAGTATGACGTAAGAGGAAACCCATGATGAATCAAACATTAAATAAAGCAAAATGACAAGGAACAAAAAATAGTAAGTTAGCCATCAGGTGCCATGTCCAATACAGCAGCATCTTAGAGATGTCTAATCGGTTAACATGCGTGTGACCAATCGATCGATCAATCTGTCTGTCTTTCTGTCTGTCTATCTATCTATCAGTGTTAGCAACATGCTAATCATGGTATCAATGTGCTAAAACATGCTACCAGTATAGTAACATGCTAAACATGCTAGCAAAATAAGTGAGTGAAGTGACATACAGCCAAGTATGGTGACTCATACTAAGAATTTGTGCTCTGCATTTAACCCATCCAAAGTGCACACACACAGCAGTGAACACACACACACGTGAACACACACCCGGAGCAGTGGGCAGCCATTTATGCTGCGGCGCCCAGGGAGCAGTTGGGGGTTCGGTGCCTTGCTCAAGGACACCTCAGTCGTGGTATTGCCGGCCCGAGACTTGAACCCACAACCTTAGGGTTAGGAGTTAAACTCTCTAACCATTAGGCCACGACTTCCCCACAAATGCTAATCATGTTAGAAAAATTATTAGCAGCGTGTTAACTAAATGCTAATCATGCTAACAACATGCTAATCATGTCAGCAACATGCTAACAATGCTTTTACAACTGCTTTAAACTTTCAGGTTTTTTTTTTTACTTTCTCAAGCCTAAAGTTTGTCTTGACAAATTTTTTTATTTAATTATCTTTTATTATTAAAGCTTGTCATGCTTTGGGTTTGTAAGGTGCTCACTTAAGCTGCTTTTAGACAGCATGAATTGTGAAAATTGCTGTAATACAAATCAGTTAAACTGAATCTATCTCGCTTTTCCTGTTTATATTTTACTCTACAATACACTTTTTTCCTCACTGATAACAGACATGATTTTTTAGTTTGGTCTTTTATAGTCAAATTTGTTTAAATATAGTTAAAAGATGATGGTAGGTAGCAACTCTTTTGACTTTTAAGTGAAACATAATATTCTACGAGAAAATGTGTAGAGAAGAACTTGATTTTATCAATCAGGAATTAATTGGATTGTAAAAAAAAAAAAAAAAAAATGCATGTTATATATATTGAATTGTTTATCTTTGGAATAGCTAAGAAATTAAATAATATACTTTTTGATTTAATATCAACTTCAAAAATAAAGATGGATGTCAATCTGTATAATGCCTAATTTTTTTTTTTTTTTAATGAATTGCCTCTCTGAGGCCTGATGACACACTGACTGAAATTAAACTGTTTGTTCATAAGTTCTGGAAAACATATCTTACATTACTGCAATTTCAGTTGCTTTTCAGTTTTTGTTATCATAGAAGTAAAGGTCATTTATTTATTTTTGTTCTGCTTTACTATCATAATTAGGGGCCCAGAACCAGTTCAGAAGCCTGCATCTCTGATGGTATGGGTTTGCATGAGTGCGCATGGACAGCTTACACATCTGGAAAGGCACCATCAATGCTGAAAGGTATATCCAAGTTCTAGAACAACATATGCTCCCATCCAGACGTTGTCTCTTTCAGGGAAGACCTTGCATTTTCCAACATGACAATGCCAGACCACATACTGCATCAATTACAAAATCATGTCTGCGCAGAAGAAGGATCCAGGTACTGAAATGGCCAGCCTGCAGTCCAGATCTTTTACCCACAGAAAACATTTGGCGCATCATCAAGAGGAAGATGCGACAAAGAAGACCTAAGACAGTTGAGCAACTAGAAGCCTGTATTAGACAAGAATGGGACAACATTCCTATTCCTAAACTTGAGCAACTTGTCTCCCCAGTCCCCAGACGTTTGCAGACTGTTATAAAAAGAAGAAGGGATGCCACACAGTGGTAAACATGGCCTTGTTCCAACTTTTTTGAGATGTGTTGATGCCATGAAATCTAAAATCAACTTATTTTTCCCTTAAAATGATACATTTTCTCAGTTTAAACATTTGATATGTTATCTATGTTGTATTCTGAATAAAATATTGAAATTTGAAACTTCCAGATCATTGCATTCTGTTTTTATTCACAATTTGTACAGTGTCCCAACTTTTTTGGAATCGGGTTTGTACATCCGTGAACTCGCTGACGTCAGATGAACTTGCCCGAACATGTCCCAGTCTACATCATCAAGAGGCACCTGTAATATGGCTTCAGAGTGGGTGGACCATCGGATCACTAGTCTCTGCACCTGGGTTCTTGAATGAGCCTTTGTTTATATTCCGGTGTGAGGAAATAGGCATGGTCTGATTTGCCAAACGCTGGTAGTGAGTGGGCTTTTTAGGCATTCTTAAACTGAGAGTCACAATGATCCAGTGTATTCTGTCCTCTGGTTGGACAGGATACATGTTGATAGAAGTTTGGCATGACCTGCCTAAGGTTGGCTTTGTTAAAGTCCCCAGCGATGTTAATAGCAGCGTCAGGATGTTTATTTGATGTAGCCGCTGAGTACATCGTGAAGCTTAGACAAAGCCAAGCCAGTGTCCCTCAGCTTTTCTGTCCATCCGTTAAACAGAGAAGTTATCAGACGGTGTTACAGCACAGTCCGGGACTGAGGTTGTGAGCCATGTTTCAGACAAACAAAGGATGTTACAGTCCCTTATGTCCCGTTGGAAACTTATCCTGGCTCTAAGATCGCCCATCTTATTCTCCAGAGACTGGACATTGGCGAGCAGAATGCTCAGTAGAGGAGGACTGTGAGCTCATTTCCTCAGTCTGTTGCGAATCCCAGCGTGTTTTCCACGGTGTTTCCTGATCCGTCGCCTCGAGTGGTTATTCAAGTGGCCATTGTTCATCTCTGCGTTCTGGAGAATCTCAGATGGCCATGATGGGTTGGAGAATAAAGTGTTCTGAAACAGGTGAGTGAAGCGTTGTCCAATGTTCAAAAGTGTTCCTTTGTCATAAATGATCATTGCAGACGTTATGTGTGTTAAAAGAAAAAGCAAATGTAAGTAAAAAATAAATAAAAGCACAATCAAAGCGCAGCAACCTGGATGGCGTCCGAGCTCAGACGGCGCCATCTTGTTTGCATGAGGTACATTTGTATGTCTTTAATCTGTCGTGATATTTCTAAAGATCTGACCGCAGGTTTCAGGAAGTCTTGAGTCTTTAACACAGTCTGTGTCTTTAACTGTCTGTCATCATTCAGTCAGTATGGAGCTCAGTCAACTTCCTCTTGTGCTCTGTGAGTGTTATTTTCTCTAAATATATTTCAGTGAAATAGCTATTATATTATGTAAATGATCAAGTGTTTTAGTGTTCTAGATTTATGTTTTTTCTTGCTGCTCTCAGAGTTTCAGATCCAGCTCTAGTCCGTGATATATGAGTGAAGGATGAGTTTGAGAGAGGAAGTGTGCAGTTAGTGCTGTTTGTGAAAGAGAAATGCACTCTCTTGTGTTGTAGATCAGTGTTTGTTCACTCATTCAGTTTTGTGATGTGTAATGCTGTTGAATCAGTTCTGTTGGTTTGTTTTGCAGTTACTGTCACTGTTGTTGTAATATTCACTAGTACACAGTTAGTAAGAGTTTGTCTTTATTCTTCTGCTCGTGATCAGACTGTTGTCTTGAAGTTCATGAAACAGTTCTCTGCTGTGACCAAATCTATAAAATACCAGTCAGATGTTTTCATGTTTATCTAGACACATATACAGTCCCCACACAATAACTTAATATTTCATCTTTATAATTATCAGCTCATTGTTCAGATTGTAATGAGTTTTTCTCGTTGTGTTTAAGTGCTGATTTCAAACATCTACTCTGGACAAACTGAAGGTGAGTCAATTTGATTAATATATTTTCATCACATACTGTATTTTCATAGGAGTGATTCTACATTAACTGTTATAAACCAACTGAGAGTTGAGAAATTACTTTTTTCAACCTTTTAATAAGTTGAATTGTTCATGTGACAATTCTGAGGTGTGACAAGAAACATCCGTTTATAAAAAAACAGCAGATATATTTCTTACAATATTTGTGAAATCAAAATCAAAACAGTGAGAGACAAGATCTTCTGTTGGAAAATTTTCACATCTCATGTTTCCAAATTCTCAATGATTGTATATAAACAGATCTTTTATAAATGACTTTAACAGCTATAGAGAGCAACACTTCAGTCTCATCTGATTCAGCATGTGTGTTTTACAGTCAAGTAACTGCGTTCATACAGTAAAAACAGAGCATTATTTTTATTGTGAATTGTTATCATTGTACAGAAACACCAAAAGCCACAGTGACCATCAAACCTGCTCAACATGTGTTCAGAGGAGACACAGTCACTCTCAGATGTGACATAAATGCTGAAGGAGTCACTAGCTGGCAGTACGGCTGGTATAAAGACGGTTCAGATGATGCTTTCAGTGATAAACAGGAACACACATTCAGTTCTGTTACTGAGTCTGACGCAGGTAAATACTCACACAAACAAGCATAGAAAGTAAAAACACAAGCACACAAGAACAGTGATGAAGTTACACTGACAGTATCAGGTGAATTTGATCATCTCTTTATACACACACACAAGTTTAACATGTTATTAATGTTGCCGTCTGGTTGACGCTACAGAGATGGGAGCACCAGAATGGCAAGACACAGGAACAGTTTCTTCCCTCAGGCAATCCATCTCATGAACACTTGACAATAACTGTGGAAAACACAACACTATTTATACACTCATACACTTATTTATCTAACACACACATACTTAGTCTACACTTCAATTTGCACATACCTGTAATATACCTGTACATACAACTGTCAATTTATATATTGTTATTCCTTATTTACTTTTTATTTTTTTATTTTTTATTATTATATGTGTTTTTGCACTGCGGAAGCTTCTGTCATGAAAACAAATTCCTCGTATGTGTAAACATACCTGGCAATAAAGCTCATTCTGATTCTGATTCTGATTTCTCAGCTTCAGATCCCAGAGGAGTTTTAAGTGTTTCTCCACAGACGTGGTTGACTGAAGGAGATCCAGTGAAACTGATCTGTGAGGTTAAAGGCTCCTCTACAGGCTGGACATTCAGATGGTTCACTGAAACTGTCTCATCCGGTAAGATATAATGTGCTTCATGTAGTAACATCTGAATAAACTGTTTTATATAAAAAAAACTGGTCTATATATATATATATATATATATATATATATATATATATATATATATATATATATATATATATATATAGTATAGAGATTAAAGATATTTAATCAATGTGAATACTCTGATTATACCAACAAAGGTAATTTATAAGGTTCATGTAAAAATGTCTGCTCATTTCTTGAGGTAACTGCACTTTTTCACTTTATACAGACTATGATCTGCTCTCAGACAGCAGCAGAGGAGCTGGAGGAAACTACACTGTCACTTCTGCTGCTCTAAAACACACAGGAGTTTATGTGTGCACAGCAGAGAGAGGAGAACCAGTCGATTACACAAAGTACAGCAACACACAGTTAATATGTGTCACTGGTGAGTTCAAACTGAACCACAGAATGACTGAGACACTCTGGATATTTTCCTTGATGTTTTTAGAGCTTGATGTGTCTTGAAATATTGTCCTGTCGTAATATATACGGCTACTTTTGAATGGTGTGAATGGAGAAAGATGCTTCTGCTGTCAGGTGTAGTTACTGCATCTACTAGCAGGGTCTAAATAAACCAAACTAACCAGAAAAACCTTGATTCCTGGTTAACAGCAAACATGTAAAACGTTTAATTCTAATGGTGGAAAATTGTCACTGAAAAACTAAAATATAACTACTGTGGCACAAAAGTGTTGCTTACATAAGTGGACTTGAGGGGAAATAATCAAATAGGTGTAATAAAAAATATAATCTGACCTATTTATTAAATAGTGTTTTATGAAATAATTTTCATGAAATGTATTTTAAATATTTGTCACTGACCAGACATTGATTCGAGGAGACACTTTTCCAACAACACAGGACTCTTAATATGCACATCAACACATTTTATAGAATGAACCATATAAACACTTTTGCAATCATTTTACAGTTTGATTAATATCCGTCTACTAATAATATCTTAGTAAATTAATATACAGCAAACTCAGTTAACTATGAACACTACTAGGTTCACACTGTACAGACAAAGAAGAACTGATCCTCGAGTTGAGTCTGGTTTCTCTCAGGGTTTTTTTCTCCAATAGTAACAGCTTATGGAGGTTTTTGTTGGTTGTCACAGTTGTCTTTGGTTTGGTGCTGATGGCATAATGACAAATATATTATATATTTTTATGAAGTTTCAAATAGAAATACTCTGTGATGACATGTATTTTCAGATATTAGAACTTGAATATTTTTTTTTTTTTTTTTCTGAATGGCTACTTTAAAACAATTTAAGTTGTGTAAAGTGTTATATCAATAAAACTGTCTTGACTTGATTTGTGAATTGTAGCTGTGATTGTCTTCTCAGGTGTTTCTCCTCCAGTCTCTCTCTGATCGTCAGTCCCAGCAGAACTCAACACTTCACATCTGTCTCTCTCTCTCTGAGCTGTGAGGACCAGAGTAACTCTACTGGATGGACAGTGAGAAGATACACAGGCAACTATGGGCTAGAAAATTGTTCATCATCAGTGTCGGGATCACAAACAGGATCTTCATGTACAATCAGACACACCAGCACAGAGGACACTGGAGTGTACTGGTGTCAGTCTGAATCTGGAGAGAAACATCATCCTGTAAATATCACTGTACGCTGTGAGTCTGTGTTTATTTATTCATTTCACAAAGCCCTAATTTCTTGTTTCATATTTGAATAGTCAGATTGTGATCTCATTTCAATCTTATTCCTAAATGACAAAAAAATCCACTAATAAACCTTTGACTATTAAACCATTGCTCAACTTTTGACTTGTCAACAAAAGAAAAAATCCAGATTCGTGCAGTCATGTACCTCATGTCATGTTGATTTGTTTATATTTTTCATAACCCCCATGAGAAAAATGTATTATTATCATTATTATTATTGTATTGATTAACTCTGTCCTATTTGGGTTATGTCTCACATTTTATTGTTGTTGTTGTTGTTGTTGTCTCCACATTGTTGTTACATTCTTACTATAATTTGACTATTTGTCAGTTGATGTTTGCTGTGTTTCTGTAGCTGGTGTGATTCTGGAGAGTCCTGTTCATCCTGTGACTGAAGGAGAACCTCTGACTCTACGCTGTTTATATAAAAATACAACCTCACCAAAACTCAGAGCTGATTTCTATAAAGATGGGTCACTCATCCAGAGTCAAACTACAGAGATGATCATCTCTACTGTCTCAAAGTCACACGAGGGTTTCTACTCCTGCAAACACCCAGAGAGAGAAGAGTCACCCAAGAGCTGGATCTCAGTCACAGGCGAGAGTCAATCAAACTGTGAGCTGGTTTATTTCTTCTTATGTTCTCGTTCAGATATGGTGCTTGATAAAGTGCTTGTGTCTCTTCTTCAGTGTCTCATTCAGGATCTCAGATCTCTGTTCTCCACACACTCAGTTCTGTACTGGCAGTGTGTCCATATCTGCTTGTGACAGTCGTGCTGATTTTCAAATGCTGCAGGATGAGAGGTAAATATCTGTCTGATTTATTACCTTATATTCATTATATTCAGTTAAACACCAAATTGGTCATCATTAGAAAGCCTACTGATATGCTATTTAAGCTTCTATCTATCTATCTATCTATCTATCTATCTATCTATGGTAGCAACATGCTAATCATATTTTCAAAATTCAAGCTTTTACAGCTGCTTTAAACTTTCAAGCTAGGCTTCCTCAAGCCTAAAGTTTGTCTTGATGAACATTTTTTTATAAAACGGATTGTTCCGGTCCTTGATTCTGATTGGTTGAGCTGCGTTCGAAGCTGTTGTAAATTACTCAACAAACATACACCTTTGTTTACTTTTGTGTGTTGCTCGGCAACCACTTTGTTGGAACCACTGATCTATTATATAGAACTGGATTGCTTGGTGTGCGTAAACGTTCTATTGAATTAATAGGAAATTGTATGATTTTAATGAGAAAACATCACCTAACATGGCATGTAAACGGTTATTTTTTTAAATGTCGGGAATTTCCCCTTCTTATTAAAAAGCTGTTCATTACAGTAGTGAACATCATGAACATGATAAACATCGGACACGACCTTAACATATAAAACAAACGACAAAGTGCTCATTCTGAAATCTGAATTTATTACGAGAAATAACTGACTATATACAGTACGGATTTAAAGACATAAAGCTTTATTTCCAAGATAGTAAGTTAAACTTTTCATTTCATTATAGAGCAACATTAACAACATAATTGTATTATTCATTGTAATATATTCAAATCCATTTCTGAAACTAATACGTTCATGTTTAATAATTTCTGAATAATTATGTTCATAAAGAAATAGGCTATATTATGTGTTGGATCGTTACCTGTGTCATCAGTGCACAGCAGACACACCCACCTAAATGGTTTAAATATATCGCTTATACAGCCCCAAAAGACCGTAAACACTGCAGATAACATCTGAAGTAAACATTAATTTACATACACATAACATAAAAACTAGTCCCGTTTGACTGATTTGCTTCAAATCGGGGTGATTTTAGGACAGCGGTTTGAATGTGACTCAATGGTGCTCTCTGCTGATAGGGATTAGTAAGATGGCGGATCGAACACTTCCAGTGGCTTCACTGCCTGCTGGCAGTTTAGAACACGATGAACGATCCAGTCATATATAGATCAGTGGTTGGAACCACAACTGTTTCTGAGGAGCTACATTTTTTGGTGGAAGAATACTATTTTTATTTATGCCATGGTCTGTCTGAATACTCAATTCTGATTGCTCTGACTTTAGCATCACCACCACCACGCTTCCCACAACTTTTTCAAACTTATTTTTAACGTGTTCTGTGAAAAGGATTTACTCTGTAAATGAATTTTAATCCATGCTACATGAACCGGTTCATATAAACTGGAATAAAGAGAAAACTAGAGCCAAACTAAAACTGAAATGAGACATTAATAATAAATAGTATAGTGAATAAATCAAATAATCATAATTAAAGGACATATGAAAGCACACATTTCTGTACATTTCAAAATAAGGTGCAGTAAAAGTCAATAAATCCTTGATTAATATGGAATATTTTAATTAAAAACGTGTCTCCATGTACTATTCATTACAATTATAGTGCATTCAATCTATTAAATAACAGCAGAGTGTGCAAGTTTTTGGATATAAGTAAGAATAAACTTATTTTAGTGAATAAAGTACTACATTTCAGCTTTGAAGTGAAAGTGAAAGTGGTGACATTTGCCAAGTATGGTGCTCTGCATTTAACCCATCCAAGTGCACACACACAGCATTGAAAAGTGAACAAACCATGAACACACACCCGGAGCAGTGGGCAGCTATATCCAGCGCCCGGGGAGCAACTGGGGGTTCAGTGCCTTGCTCAAGGGCACTTCAGCCATGGGTATTGAGGGTGGAAGAAAGCGCTGTTCATTCACTCCCCACCCACCTACAACTTCTGCCAGCACTGACCATTCTCTAACCATTTTGCCACAGCTGCCCCAGGTGGGTACACAAAATGTTATTTTATCCTTGCTTCTAGGAAATCCTTATATGCTTTCTAACAGCTTCATGTGGCCGTAAACATTTAAATTTAATGTGGCATTAATCACTATGCATCGTTAAAGTTTCACTTTCACCGTGACTAAGCCGGTAAATGTGGAGTTTACATGGAATAATCGTAATAGTTTACCTTACGACCCCAGAGTCTCCGCATCATTAGGAAAGCGATAAAACAAGCATCTTCCATCTGAAGACTTGTGTTGCATTTCAGGGCAAAACAAAAAAAACATTGTCGACCAACAATATAAAATGCAGGAAACTATTAATTGGTTCTACAATTAATGGTATTACAAATTATACTACGACTGGAAAATACTGTAAATTTATAAACTGTTCGGCGTAATGACATTTAATATCTCCGAAGACGCCATGTAGTACCATTTAGGAACTTGTTAGCAGCCGTATTTTTTAAGAAGCGTATCAGTTTAAAAAAATCACGAGTGGGGTGTAACTGGTGTGTTTTATGTTGTAGAATAAAACGTGAAAGTATATTGAGCCTGTGTGAACCAGTTCAGTGCGCTCTCTGAAGCTTCGTGTGTTGGCAAGATGGCGCTTCAGCGGTGATCGTTCCTGAGTCGAGTGGGTTGCACACTTCAGGCTGCACTACCCCCTGTTGTGTTGCAAGCGGCCAATTCCCCTGTGCGCCTCAGCACTTAAAGAGCATTTCCAAAAGAGCAAATTTCTCTAAAAAAGCTTCACGTGTGCATCTTTATAAAGACGACGGATCGTCCTTATAAGAATGCCATTTACCTGGCAACGGGCGATGGTCATGATCACTGCCTCATGTGCATGCCATGTACAATGGGCATGCAGTCTCAAGGGTTTGCCTTGAACCATCTCGAATGTCGCTTACGAGACAAGCACATGCTGGTCTCAACAGAAAACAAGGTGGTCTGTGCTCCTGTCGCATGTCGCAACTCACCCGCCACCTCCTCCTTTGGAGTCGGAAGGTTCTGAGGTCATTTTATGCTTTTCACATTCTGGGCCTGTTCAACCGTACAGCCAACGAGCTGTCTTGAGCAATGCTCCCGGGAGAATGGCCACTCCACTCCCGTATGGTCCAGCTCATTTAGAGTCATTTCGGAGACGCTCAGGTAGACCTGTTTGCTTCTCCAGAGACCTCTCACTGCCAGTTGTTCTAACTTTCGGGCACGGATGCACTGGCAAACAGCTGGCCACGGGGCCTATGCAAATATGCATTTCCCCCAGTGAGCCTTCTCGCATAGACACTGTGCAAAGTCCGGGAGGACTAGGAGCAAGTCTTGCTAGAGGTGCTATATTGGCCCACTCGGATCTGGTTCCCCGAACTAGTGCTCCTCGCGACAGCCCCTCCTTGGCCGATTCTTCTCTAGATCTACTGACTCAGAGACGGGGCACCATTTGGCACCCACGTCCAGACCTTTGGAAACTCCATATCTGGTCCCTGGACAGGATGCGGAGTTTCTAGGTGACCTACCCCAGGAGGTAGTGAACACCATCACTTCGGCAAGAGCACCGTCTATGAGACACGCTTACGCGCTGAAGTGGAACCTGTTCGTCGAGTAGTGTTTTTCTCGCTAAGAAGACCCCCAAAGATGCCCGATTGCCGTCGTGCTTTCCTTTCTGCAGCAAGGGCTGGAGGGAAGGCTGTCTCCCTCCACTCTCAAAGTCCAGGTTGCTGTTATTGCTGCACACCATGACCCCGGGAATGGGAAGTCTCTAGGTACTTCGTCATCAGGTTCCTTAGAGGGGCCAGGAGGTTAAATCCTTCCCGGCCCCCCTCGATACCCTCTTGGGACCTGAATCTGGTGCTAAAGTCACTACAGCAGGGCCCATTTGAGCCTTTGCAATCAGGTGAGCTAAGGTTTCTTTCATTGAAAACTCCTGCTTGCACTGGCCTCCATCAAGAGGGTAGGGGACCTGCACACATTTTCGGTCGACGATTCGTGCCTAGAGTTTTGGCCGGTTGACTCCCAGGTACTCCTCAGGCCCCGGCCCGGCTAAGTGCCCAAGGTTCTCACTACACCTTTCAAAGGCCAAGTGGTGAACCTACAAGCGCTGCCCCTGGAGGAGGCAGACCCAGCCCTGGCTTTGCTCTGTCCTGTCCGAGCATTAAGAGGCTACGTAGACCGGACACAAAGCTTCAGGACCTCAGACTAGAGCTTAGATTCTCTGCCTGAGCCAGGTCGGGCCGATATTTCCCGCCACCGTCCTCGGGCCGGGTCGGGTCGGGCCCTTGATAAAGCACGTCACGTGTCATGCGCAGCGTCTCATCCACTCGCACTCTCGCACGCGTGACGCATCACACCTGCTGTGCGTGCTGTACTATTCAGTAGCTTAAGTGCAAAACGGAGCTTGAAGAAGCAAAGAAAAAAATTAAAACAGAAGAATTAACTTTGAGCAAGTTTGGAGGAAAATCGGAGGTATGGAAACATTTTAAACTAGTTGTGGGGAGTGACAACATATGTGTTGGCTTTGTCTCGTGCATTAAATGCGGCACGCTGCTTGCCTATGACAAAAAAAAAAAAAAAAAAAAAACGGTCTTAGGCCATCATTTTCTGTGTTCATCAGTGTTCACGGTTTATTTATTTATTTATTTTTATTTTACGTTTCTTCATTCGGAATTTCAGATCCATTTACGATCCATTCAATTATTTCTGAATAAACAAACAACGCAGTTTACATGCTTCTTCCTTGTCGTATTATTCATTAGGATAATAATTAATAAATGCACGCACAATTATGAACTTGATAAATGTTACAGATATGTTTTACTATGCACAAACAAATGCCTTTCAACTTACATGTGCAAAATTCAGAATTAAATGAATGTGCTGCAATTTGTACAAAAAGAGAGTCTGTAGTAGCCTATGTGTTTTAGCCATTAAATAAGCACATTTAGTTTTAAGTTTGTTAAGTTTTGTTTTGAAGAAAGATTTTCTTTAAAGTGAATTTCGTTTAGTATAAATTGTATCTTAATTTTAATACATTTTTCATCAACCAATCGCCTGGATTTAATACATAAAAAGCAATATAGAAGACAATGTAATAATGACATGGAGGCGCCGGTGTGCCGCGGTCACACTTACACCATTTGAAACTCACAGAATTTACAAATGCACATCTTGCTTGTTGCTCACACACATATTATGTTGAAATAACAATATGCTGAAGTAACATTATTAATAATAATTCATCTTTAAGAATATTTGATTGAATGCTGAATGTTATGCTTGTTCAATTTAATAAAATTAAAACTTTAATTATGATAATTAAAATAATTGAATATTTAATACTGAGTGGCCAATTTTTGCTCATTTATTAATAGTATTTATATAATATATATATAACTGCGCAGCTCCCCCCTGTAGCCTAAATGATCTAGCACAGCAGCGTTAAAAAACATCTGGTGCCACCCCTGGTTATAACGGCCCACATATTAAAAATGGTCGGGTTTATATCGGGCTCGGGCTCATAATTACAGTGAACGTGTCGGGCCGGGCCGGGCTTGGACACAACGTGCTCGGGTAGGGTCGGGCTTGATTTGTTGGGCCGACTCTAAGCTCTACCTCAGACCAGCTCTTTGTTTTTTACGGAGGCTGGCAGAAGGGGGATCCTGTCTCTAAGCAGAGGATCGCCCACTGGATTGTGGATGCCATAACCCTGGCTTATCAGGCACAGGGTGTGCCCTGCCCATTCAGGTTGTGAGCTCACTCAACTAGAAGTCTTGCATCATCCTGGGCGCTGGCATGTGGTGCCTTGCTGACAGATATTTGTAGAGCTGTGGGCTGGGCGACCCCTAACACATTCACTAGATTCTATAGCCTTAGTGTAGAGCTGGTTTCCTCCTGTGTTCTCAACTCAAACGGGTAGTGGCACCGAGAGGCCCCAGTTAGTGTCGGCTTGCTAAAACTGCTCCAGAGTGTCCGTACTGTAGACCCTGCTGAGTTCCTCCATCACCTTAGGAAGCTGGACGCAGCGGAACGTCCGGCGCCAGGCCTTCATGATGAATGCGTGAGAACCATGGGAGGCTGGGTTCCATATTGAGACCTAAGCGGTACTCGTATGTGTATAGTCCACAGTATAGCCTTAGAGCCCGTGTTTCCCCGGCAGACTTCTGCCTTCCCAAGAAGGTTTTAATCACCTCAAATTTCTCCATATACACCTAAACGGATGCTATATGTTTATTTGCTTCCGAAAACTCCTTCGAGAAGGATGGGGCTTCTGTTCTAGTATTTAATGATTATGAACATAAAAGGATTACAAAACAAATTAATAATATAGCATCGATGAAACCACAAAGCTGACGCGGAGGTATGTATAATAATATAAAGTCATTTTAAGTTTTATTTCTATTAATACTATTTTCTAAAATAAGGTACATAATATAAAAGTTCATATGTGACGATGTTTTTGCAATAGCTCCAAGTCTCATGTGCAGTGTATACGTCACTGTCCGAATCCGCTCACTTATTTAACTCCTTTCTGATATAGTCCACTCAACTGCCATACACAGGGATGCATTAAGATCTCACTGGGCCCTGGGGCTATGACTTACTGCAGGGCCCCCCATAATTCTTGTTACCAATTCCAATATCTAAAAAATAAATAAATAAATACATACTAGCCCAAGTAAAACCAAGCTTACTGAACACAAGTAAACAATTACAAATTATAATAGCACAAAGATACATATGAAATCAACCTACTTGAAAAACTAAAAAAAAAAATGTATAAGAAATATTATATTGTATAAAGTAAATGTACAAATAGACGGAATAGATTGAACCCCTCGTTGCTCAGTCCCTGGGGCTTCAGCCCCACCTAGCCCTATTGTTATTCCGGCCCTGGCCAAACGCTATATAGGGTTTAGTGAATGAGTGAATGAGTGAGCGACTTCGGATAGAGCTTCTAACGGCTAATATTGCCCACAACACATTGCGTGGTGGACAAGGTTTTTGATTAGAACTACAAACACGCATAGAAAGTGTTAAAAAACTACAAACATGGCAGATATACACGACCAACTGACTCGCCGCTCCCCAGTTGAGAGTACAAAACCCGGGATCCTGCCCATTCTGGTTGCGAGCTCACTCAACTAGAAGTGTTGCATCATCCTGGGCGCTGGCATGTGGTGCCTTGCTGACAGATATTTGTAGAGCTGTGGGCTGGGCGACCCCTAACATATTCACTAGATTCTATAGCCTTCGTGTAGAGCTGGTATCCTCCTGTGTTCTCACCTCAAATGGGTAGTGGCACCGAGAGGCCCCAATTAGTGTCGGCTTGCTGTATATATATATATATATATATATATATATATATATATATATATATATATATATATATATATATATATATATATATGATAAATTGGATTTTTATGCTATCAAATTTCATAATTCTTGTTACCAATTTCAATATCACAAAAATAAATAAATAAATAAATAAATAAATAAATAAATACTAGCCTCCATTATAGTGATGTCAAGCTCCTTAGTGTCCTGTCCAAGGCAGTTGATGAGCTCGGATTGAAGTGGGTGCCTCCTGCCGAGCCAACCAGAAGCCATCTGGACAAGTGGTAACTCCAGCTGGATCGCGGCCGAAAGGACACGCCGCTCACCAGTCGAATGTACAAAACCCGGGATTTGTTCGGTGCGAGCATAAGCCGGCAGTGAGACCAAGACAGCCTTGGCCGAAGCGCGGTCAGGAACAGAGAACCCACCCTGACAGAGACAGCAGGCCAACGGCACAAGAATCAAAGCTGCGTTCCTGATGCTGTCTCTCGGAGGAGGAAATCTGCACCCAGCCCCAAAGACGAGTCACTGATAAAGTCTGCTCACTCCACTGTGTGTGTTCACCACGCCCCCCTGCCTGTTGCAGGTGGTGAGAGCAATTGTTATGTCTGTGTTTGACTGTTCCACTATGCAGTGCAATAAAGTCGAAAAACATACAAAACTCACCTCAATGTCAGAGCAATTCTCCTCCTCTCACTCCCCTCTCCCCCATCACTCACTCTCTCACCCCAACGGCGAGTTATCCCTCACGGTGAGCAGCCCGCTTCGCCCACTGTCACAGTTCACAGAAGTATGGCAGGCACTGCCAGGAGAAAGGAGAAAGACCGTTACAACAGATGCATGGAGCACGGGCTGGGAAGCCGTATGTAATGGCAGACCAGCCTTCGGGATGTGTTCAGAAACAGAGAAATTGTGGCACATAAACTGTCTGGAGCTCCATGCTGTACACCTAGCGCTCGAGTGCTTTCTCCCGAAAATTCTCCACCATCACGTTCTTATCAGGACGGACAGCATGACAGTGGTAGCGTCTATAAATCACCAAGGGGGCGTGAGCTCGTGGCCGCTGCTGCGGCTGGCGAGAGACCTTCTTCTGTGGGCATATCGACACCTCTCCATGCGGGCAGTACATGTCCCCAGATGCCTGAATCACGGCGTGGATTTACTGTCGAGGGGCGGGGTAATCCACGGAGAGTGGAGATTACACCCTTTTGAAGTCAATATGATTTGGAGTGTATTCGGCAGGGCAGAGGTGGATCTCTTGGCATCAGCGGAAAACACTCTCCGCCCACTGTTTTATTTGCTGACACACTGTCCACTGGGAGTGGATGCACTAGCTCACAGCTGGCCGAAAGTAAGCAAGTATGCTTTTCCTCCAGGGAAACTTCTGCCTCTCATGCTTTGAAAAATCATAGAGGAAAGTAAATCTTTTCTGTTAGTGGCACCGAAATGGCCCAATCAGCCGTGGTACCCAGAACTGGTGGAGATGCCGGTAGCCCCCTGTTGTCTATCCCACTGAAGAGAGATCTCCTCTCTCAAGCACAGTTAACGATATTGCATCCAAATCCGGAGTCAATGAGCCTTCTTCATGTCTGGCCGCTCGACGGAGCTTGCTTGTAACGGATGCACTTCCTCAGCGTGTGTTGAACACTATGTCTGAGGCTAGGTCTCCTTCCACTAGACGTGTTTATGCACATTAATGGAGAGTTTTCACAAATTGGTGCAGGTTGCGGGGCAAAGGCCCATTCAACAATCCAATACCAATAATTCTTGCCTTCCTTCAAAAAAAAGGGGGCCCATTCGAGCCCATACTATCAGCAAGCTTGCATGCGCTCTCTTTCAAGACAGCACTCCTGCTCGTGCTGTCCTCTGTTAAGTGAGCTGGGGACCTGCAAGCACTGTCAATTGACAACTAGTGTATTGAGTTCAGGACAGGTGATTGCAGACCCAACTTAAAGCCTAGGAAAGGTTATGTGCCTAAAGTGCTTTCTTCTCCATTTAAAGCGCAGGTCATAACACTATTTGCTTTTTGCCCAGAAACACTGGGCGGGCCGGAGCCGGTCAATACACTCTTGCTGTGCTCTGTAAGTGCAGTGCACATTTATACCAAGCGCTCTATACAGTTCAGGCTCTTGGAGCAGCCAGTTGTATGTATGCCTTGGAGGGCGAACAAAAGGACTGCCTCTGTCCAAGCAAAGGCTGTCACATTGGATCGTCGACGTAATTGCTTTGGCTTTTGGCTCTAAGGGCGTGAAATGTCCTAAAGGGGTTCGGGCCCACTTAACCCGCGGACTCATGTCCTCGTGGACCTGGGCAAATGGCATATCTATTCAGTACATTTGCATGGCGGCAGGCTGGTCATCACCCAGCACTTTCGCGAGGTTTTATAACCTAGAGATCCCCCATTTACTATACACCGTTAACTCCACCCCTGGTGTGACGCGGCATCGTCTAGTTGCGAGCCCCCCTTGACTTTACATGGTTTTGACTAGACCCAGTATACATTAGCAACCTATAACGTTAACTCCATTATCCTTGCCGCTCTCATTACAGTTCCCTATGTGAAACTAGACATACTTAGTCGAGCCAGGCTCCATCGCTGTGACACGGCGGGATTTTCTACGTTCCCATAGCAATGTAGAGTGACCGAATCGAAAGGGAATGCTCTCGGTTACTAACGTAACCTCGGTTTCCTGAGATGAGGGAACGAGACTTTGCTCTTATTGCCGTGTCACCAAGCTCAAGATCTTAGAATGCCAAGTGCTTCAGTCAAGATTCTGAATGGATGATGTACAAGCACTGCTTTAAATAGAGTGGGGGGGCCCCTCATATTTCGCGCGCTTGAACACCATTGGCCAGTTTCACTGGCGTGATTCAATAAGGCTTCAGTAGTATTTGGAGAAAAGGGTAATTCCCATTGCAATGTCTCGTTCCCTCATCTCAGGGAACTGAGGTTACATTAGTAACCGAGAGTGTTAACTGTGACAAGATAATTGACCATACGCACGGAGTGCTATTTAGAACTTTCGGATAAAGATAAGCCAGCTCATAATCTTCCTGTGAAGCTCATTTTACATGTGCTATATATACGTAGAGACTATTAAAGAAACCTCTCCTGCCTCATTCTTATCAGAAACTGAGAAACAAAATAATTGCAACCCTGTAAATAATGATATGATAGTTATTAACATACAGTTTCATGTTATGAAAGAACATATAATTTTATATGCAGAGTCTGGTAATCACAAGAAAGTACCCAGACACATAACTGTACATTTAAATGCTGACAAATGAACACTATCGTAACTGTTTAGGCAGTTAGGCTAATCTCTTAAACGACATGGTAATGGTATTCTCGATAATCAATATCTTACCTTCTGTCAGGATAGTCACTGGAGGCAGAGGTAAGTGAATTCAACACAATGTTTATTTTTCTCAAGAATAGTGCAAGGTGAGTAGCAGGTGATTTCAGGTGCGGATTCTGTGAAGATCACTCGGTGAGAGGTGATGTTCAGGTGAGTACGTCCATAGACGAAAGGTCAATGCCACACAATCCCGGATAACTGATGCTTGTCCTTTTCCTTCGGTATAGGAGAAGATCTGTCCAGCGAGCTTGCCCGGCACACATGAGACACCAGAGATTGAGGGGGAAGCAGGTAACTAGGATGGATCAGGAATCCTGGAGACAGTAGCACAATGACACAGAGGTTAGGTTTTCAAAAGTACGTATACGTTACGTCGTGGAGCTCTTCGGATGTGAGGCAGGCTGGAGATGGAACCATGAGGTCTGTTCCTGTTGGAGGCTTGACGGTGAACTAATGCTGAGGTGAGTGTTTTATAGTGCCTTGATGAGATCGCTGATAGTGAACAGGTGAGGGTGATTAATACTCAGGGGTCTCTCTGGATGCTGGGCATGAAACTCTGTAAGCAGATTTATATCAAAGATAACATAACAACGTACCCAACACCTTTCCTCTGGTCCATAATCCTCCCAGTCCACTAGGTACTCTATTCGCCAACCACGACGTCGGGAGTCCAATATCTCTCTTACAGTGTAGATGGGATCGGTGTCAATAGGTGGTAACGGGGGGTTGTCGTCAGGGACCGGGTCTGCAGAGGGAACAGAGATAGGTAAATGATGGGGTTTTAACAGAGAGACATGAAAGGTGGGGTGTATTCGGTACTGAGCAGGTAATTGGAGTTGGTAGGTAACTGGGTTGATCTGTCGTTCCACCGAGAATGGTCCGATGTAATTCAGGCTCAACTTCCGACATGGTTGTCTTAATCGGATGTCTCGGGTAGAGAGCCATACCAGTTGCCCTTGCTGGTAGGTAGGAGCTTGTTGACAGTGAATATCTGCAAAGTGTTGGTGGCGATTTACTGCCCGCTGAAGGTGGTGGTGTGCCTGGTTCCAAACCCTCTCGCTGTTCCTGAACCAGGTATTCACTGCTGGGACTTCAGACGGCTCACCGGACCAGGGGAACAAGGGAGGTTGATAGCCTAGGATGCATTGAAATGGGGTCAGGTTGGTGGATGTCTGTCGTAGGGAGTTTTGGGCATATTCTGCCCAAACTAGGTAACGGTTCCAGAGGTTGCCCGTTGGCCTGTGGGTGGTAGCCGGAAGTGAGGCTTACTGTGACGTTGAGAAGAGCGAGGAAGGACTTCCAAACCCTCGAGATAAACTGGGGCCCTCTGTCCGAAACAATGTCTTCTGGAATGCCAAAATTACGAAATACATGATTAAACAGAAGTTCTGCTGTTTCAAAGGCTGTGGGTAGGCCCTTCAGGGGAATCAGTCTACATGCTTTTGAGAATCTATCTATGGCCACAAGGATGCAGGTATTACCATCTGAAGCTGGGAGGTCGGTGACGAAATCCACTCCAATGTGGGACCATGGACGATGGGGAATCGGTAATGGGAGTAGTTTCCCGGTAGGTAAGTGTCGAGGTACCTTGGACATGGCGCAAAGGGCACAGCCTTGGATAAACTCTTTGATATCCTCTTGCATTCGTGGCCTCCATGCTTTCTCGGCCGGGGATAATTTCCTAGAGAAGAAGGCACAGGGCATGGGTTTTGACGCGCTCTCGGAGTATTGAGAGAGGATGGCTCCTACACCTGTGGTGGAGGCGTCTACTTCCACAATGAACTTCTTCTCAGGGTCTGGATGCTGAAGCAAAGGGGCTCTGGTGAAGGCAGTCTTTAATGTCTGGAATGCCTGTTCAGCCTCTGGGGTCCATTGAAGTGTTTTTGGCTTCCCTTTGAGGAGAGATGTAAGTGGTGTGGTTATCATGCTGTATTGGTCGATGAAGCGGCGATAAAAGTTTGCGAAGCCAAGGAACCTCTGAAGATCCTTTATTGATTTGGGAGTAGGCCAGGATGTAATAGCTTGGGTCTTCTGGTCGTCCATCTTAACCCCTTTAGCACTGATGTGGTAGCCCAGGAATTCTATAGAGGTCTGGTGGAAGACGCATTTCTCAGCCTTTACAAACAGGGAGAACTCTCTGAGTCGATGGAGCACTTGGGAAACGTGATGCTGGTGTTCACTTTCGTTGCGGGAGAAAATGAGTATGTCATCTATGTAGACGAGGGCAAAATGGTTCAGGAACTCTCTGAGGACCTCGTCCATGAAACTCTGGAACACTTAAGGGGCGTTTACTAGACCATACGGCATTACCAAGTACTCGTAGTGCCCTGCAGGGGTGATGAAAGCCGTCTTCCACTCGTCTCCCTTCCGTATTCTGATCAGATTGTATGCACTTCTTAGATCCAGTTTGGTGAAGATACGGGCGTCACGGAGCTGTTCTAGGGAGGATGGTATCAATGGAAGCAGGTAACTAAACTTCACCGTGATCTTGTTTAGGGCTCTGTAGTCAATACAAGGTCGTAGCCCTCCATCCTTCTTAGGGACGAAGAAGAAACTGGCGGCAGCCGGTGAGGTAGAAGGTCTAATGTAACCCTGTTTCAACGCCTCTTCGACATACTCTCGCATGGCATCTTGTTCAGGGATGGACAAGGAGTAAACTCTACCCTTGGGAATGGTTTCTCCAGGGACTAGATTTATGGCGCAGTCCCAGGGTCGATGTGGCGGTAACTTGGAGGCTGCAATTGGATCGAAGACGTCTGCAAAAGAGGCAAAACATGAAGGGACATTGACAGACAGGTTTTCTGTGGGACTCTCAATAGACGTAGAATTCACTGACATGGAGACAGGGGAATCATAAGCGGATTGTGTGGTGTACCAGTGTTTCGTGGCTAGGCAGTTGCAGCCCCAGTTCAGAGTTTTTCCCGTAACCCAATCTATGGTGGGTTGATGTTGAATAAGCCAAGGGCGGCCTAGAATTACATCTGCTTGGCTATTTGTGAGAACAAACGGGGTAAATGATTCATAGTGGATATTGTCTACACAGAGGGTGATTGGTGCGATTTTGAATGTCACATACCCCTTGTTGATCTTCTCGCCGGTCACTGCATGGATGGAGTACGGTTTCGTGGTTTGAGTTCTCCGGAGGTTGTGTGCCCTGACGAGTTTTCCTGAAATGAAGTTGCCGGCCGATCCAGAGTCCATAATGGCAGTGGCTGCCACATTGATATCCCCAGACCTCAGAGTTACACATATGGTGAGTGGGGTTGATACAGAGAGGTGAGGAAGTACTGAACTCACCAATAACCGTGGGGGACGCGATGGACAGGTTCGTACAAAGTGTTCTCCACTGCCGCAGTAGAGGCATAGTCTGAGGTCTCGCCGACGATTTCGCTCTTCCGGTGACAGTCGTTTGATTTCTACCTGCATTCGTTCAGGTTGCGGTTCCGGGATTTTCTCAGGTAGGTTCGGATGAGAAACAGGAATTGGGGCATGAGTTTCCTGATAACAGGACTGGGATCTCAAGGGAACTCGGAGGGCTTGTTGCATGAATTTCTCCAACCCCAGATTATCATCATAGATGGCTAGCTGCAGTCGTAGAGCGGGATTTAATCCTCTTCTGTACACCGTTAGAAGTGCTTTCTCGTTCCATCCGCTCGCCGCGGCCAGAGTCCGGAATTCAAGGGAGTATTCTGACACCGTTCGGTTACCTTGACGCAGGTGTAATAATTGATCGTTGACCGAAGAGTCTCCCACAGGGCGTCCAAACACTTCCTTAAAGTGACTGAGGAAATTCTGCAAGGACGAGGTGACCGCAGTCTCCTGAAACCACAATGCTTCGGCCCATCTCAACGCAGCCCCAGATAACTGCTGGATAATGAACGAGATTTTTGATCTTTCGGTAGGGTATTGGTGTGCGTGTTGCTCAAGTGTGAGTGAACATTGAACCCGTTGCAATCCTCCGCCCTGCCGGAGAAGGACACTGGTCGAGAGACTGAGCGATGTACACCAGTGTGGGAGCGGTGTTTGCGGAAGCCCGTCTTCAGGTTGCGTTGAATTTATTTCGGTGTTGGTCAAGCCTTCTGTCAGGATAGTCACTGGAGGTAGAGGTAAGTGAATTCAACACAATGTTTATTTTTTCTCAAGAATAGTGCAAGGTGAGTAGCAGGTGATTTCAGGTGCGGATTCTGTGAAGATCACTCGGTGAGAGGTGGGGTTCAGGTGAGTACGTCCATAGACGAAAGGTCAATGCCACACAATCCCGGATAACTAATGCTTGTCCTTTTCCTTCGGTATAGGAGAAGATCTGTCCAGCGAGCTTGCCCGGCACACACGAGACACCAGAGATTGAGGGGGAATCAGGTAACTAGGATGGATCAGGAATTCTGGAGACAGTAGCACAATGACACAAAGGTTAGGTTTTCAAAAGTACGTATACGTTACGTCGTGGAGCTCTTCGGATGTGAGGCAGGCTGGGGATGGAACCATGAGGTCTGTTCCTGTTGGAGGCTTGACGGTGAACTGATGCTGAGGTGAGTGTTTTATAGTGCCTTGATGAGATTGCTGATAGTGAACAGGTGAGGGTGATTAATACTCAGGGGAACGTGAACGTTGTGGATTGGCTGGGACCGGGCTTGCCTGGTCCCTGACACCTTCATAGTCATGAACACATTTTTTAAATCTAATAAAATTTAAAGCCTTTATTATTTCTCAACTCTGTGCAGTAAACTTTATTAAAGGTTCACTTTTCATTCGTGAAGATGACATGGAGAAATGTGACAAAAATGTGTCTCGGCGAAAAATAATGATATTTTTAAGAAACTACCATTATAACCAGGCGATGGCAGTAGAGGATCACTAATTTGCTGCAGCTGCCATTTCAACCCCCTAGTTTTTTTCACGTCTTTTGATTTATTATAAAATAAACATTATAACAAATTTTGTACTTTATTGCACAAGACAATAGCCTATAATGCTGGATATTGTTGAAATGAGATTGTTGGAGGCCCGGGAAAAAGCAGAAGAAAGATATACAAATAGTTATGAAATCAATGTTTTTATGAGAGAAACATTTTATTCTTTTATACAGATCTATACAGATGGACCTAAAGACCCAATCAAACAAAAAGTGGGCATAGGAGTGTACATTCCAAGATTTAAGGTGAAAATAAGTTTAAGGTTAAGTGACAAAAAGCCTGTACAGAATTAATTGCTATAATAGTAGGATTGCAGTGGGTAGAACAGATTAAGCCCAATGGGACAACTGTAATTTGCTCGGATTCTTCATCAGCTCTTACAAAGTATATTGGCAACAAAAACTGATAGAGAAGACCTTCTAGTAGAAATTTATACGCTACTGTATAGACTGAAAATAGAGGGTATAATTGTATACTTTTGTTGTGGTACCGGCACATTTTGGGATAGTATGAAATGAAACAGCGGACAAGTTAGCAAAAGAAGCATTAAAGAAAAACTTGGTGGATGTTAAGGTACCTTTGGGAAGAAATGAGATAAAATCAGTAATTAATAGGGAAGTATTAAGAATATGGCATAAGATGGGGAAATGGCAGCACAGGTAGGTATAATAATATTGTAAAATCAGTAGGGGGGAAAAGAGCAGTTTTATGGAAGACAGAAAGGAAGAAGTAATGATTTCTAGATTAAGGATGGGTCACACAGGACTAAATTCAGCACTTGCTTTAATGTGACGGTAATACTCCTAAGGAGTGAATGGCCATTGAACAGAAAGAAGAAGAAGAAAACATACCTTACTCGTCAGCAGTTTGGGCATCTACTAACCGTCGCACAATAATAAAAATAGATCTCGGGGTATTATCTTTCACAGGTAAGACTCAACAGTTGTTTCTGATTGTTTTTAATCATTTTTAGCTTTATGTTAACAGCTTAATTAGCCACCAGTGTCAGACAATTTAATAGTTAGCGATATCACTAGTTAGCTGTGAAAGTTGAGACTTTAAAAGAAATCAAAGTTTAAATTAATTATTTTTAAGTTTTAACTTATATTTTAGTTTATATCATAAACTAAATTGTGTTATGAGCACAATATGTACAGTGAGCACATTGACAAGTCTCAGACTGCTAGGATTAGGGATGGAGCTAAAGCATTACAAGGATTATGTTTATCATCACTTGATTATAAGGAATTATAACTAATTATATATATATATATATATATATATATATATATATATATATATATATATATATATATATATATCTATATATATATATATATATATGTGTATGTATATATACACACACACACACAGGTGCTGGTCATAGAATATCATCAAAAAGTTGATTTATTTCACTAATTCCATTCAAAAAGTGAAACTTGTATATTATATTCATTCATTACACACAGACTGATATATTTCAAATGTTAATTTCTTTTAATTTTGATTATTTTAACTGACAACTAAGAAAAAGCCCTAATTCAGTATCTCAGAAAATTTGAATATTATTTAAGACCAAATAATATTCTAATTTTCTGTCTGTTGTCTGTTGTTCAAGAGTGGCTTGACACAAGGAATGCGACAGCTGAAACCCATGTCTTGCATACGTCTCTGCATAGTGGTTCTTGAAGCACTGACTCCACCTGCAGTCCACTCTTTGTGAATCTCCCCCACATTTTTGAATGGGTTTTGTTTCACAATCCTCTCCAGGGTGCGGTTATCCCTATTGCTTGTACACTTTTTTCTACCACATCTTTTCCTTCCCTTCGCCTCTCTATTAATTTGCTTGGACACAGAGCATTGTGAATAGCCAACCTCTTTTGCAATAACCTTTTGTGTCTTGCCTTCCTTGTTCAAAGTGTCAATGGTTGTCTTTTGGACAAGTCAGCAGTCTTCCCCATGATTGTGTAGCCTACAGAACTAGACTGAGAGACCATTTAAAGGCCTTTGCAGGTGTTTTGAGTTAATTAGCTGATTAGAGTGTGGCACCAGGTGTCTTTAATATTGAACCTTTTTTACAATATTCAAATTTTCTGAGATACTGAATTTGGTATTTTCACTAGTTGTCAGTTATAATCATCAAAATTAAAAGAAATAAACATTTGAAATATATCAGTCTGTGTGTAATGAATGAATATAATATACAAGTTTCATTTTTGAATGGAATTAGTGAAATAAATCAACTTTTTGATGATATTCTAATTGTATGACCAGCACTTGTCTATATATACAGTGGGTACGGAAAGTATTCAGACCCCCTTAAATTTTTCACTCTTTGTTGTATATTGCAGTTATTTGCTAAAATCATTTAAGCTATTTTTTTTCCTCATTAATGCACACACAGCACCCCATATTGACACATATTGACAGAAAAACACAGAATTGTTGACATTTTTGCAGATTTATTAAAAAAAGAAAAACTGAAATATCACATGGTCCTAAGTATTCAGACCCTTTGCTCAGTATTTAGTAGAAGCACCCTTTTGATCTAATACAGCCATGAGTCTTTTTGGGAAAGATGCAACAAGTTTTTCACACCTTTCACGCCATTCAAGAACAGTCACAGAGTTGTTGTGAAGCCACTCCTTCGTTATTTTAGCTGTGTGCTTAGGGTCATTGTCTTGTTGGAAGGTGAACCTTCGTCCCAATCTGAGGTCCTGAGCACTCTGGAGAAGGTTTTCGTCCAGGATATCCCTGTACTTGGCCGCATTCATCTTTCCCTTGATTGCAACCAGTCGTCCTGTCCCTGCAGTTGAAAAACACTCCCACAGCATGGTGCTGCCACCACCATGCTTCACTGTTGGGACTGTTTTGGACAGGTGATGAGCAGTGCCTGGTTTTCTCCACACATACCGCTCAGAATTAAGGCCAAAAAGTTCTATATTGGTCTCATCAGACCAGAGAATCTTATTTCTCACCATCTTGGAGTCCTTCAGGTGTTTTTTCATGTGTCTTGCACTAAGGAGAGGCATCCGTCCGGCCATTCTGTCATAAAGCCCCGACTGGTGGAGGGCTGCAGTGATGGTTGACTTTCTACAACTTTCTCCCATCTCCCGACTGAATCTCTGGAGCTCAGCCACAGTGATCTTTGGGCTCTTCTTTACCTCTCTCCCCAAGGCTCTTCTCCCCCGATAGCTCAGTTTGGCCGGACGGCCAGCTCTAGGAAGAGTTCTGGTCATCCCAAACGTCTTCCATTTAAGGATTATGGAGGCCACTGTGCTCTTAGGAACCTTAAGTGCAGCAGAAATTGTTTTTGTAACCTTGGCCAGATCTGTGCCTTGCCACAATTCTGTCTCTGAGCTCTTCAGGCAGTTCCTTTGACCTCATGATTCTCATTTGCTCTGACATGCACTGTGAGCTGTAAGGTCTTATATAGACATGTGTGTGGCTTTCCTAATCAAGTCCAATCAGTATAATCAAACACAGCTGGACTCAAATGAAGGTGTAGAACCATCTCAAGGATGATCAGAAGAAATGGACAGCACCTGAGTTAAATATATGAGTGTCACAGCAAAGGGTCTGAATACTTAGGACCATGTGATATTTCAGTTTTTTCTTTTTTAATAAATCTGCAAAAATGTTCACAATTCTGTGTTTTTCTGTCAATATGGGGTGCTGTGTGTACATTAATGAGGAAAAAAAAATGAACTTAAATGATTTTAGCAAATGGCTGCAATATAACAAAGAGTGAAAAAATTAAGGGGGTCTGAATACTTTCTGTACCCACTGTATATATATATATATATATATATATATATATATATATATATATATATATATATACATATTTCCTTATTAGCCAATTGCAAACAGGACAAGGAAAGCCTTAAGGAAAGCTGAAGAAAGCCTGTTCTCTGCATTTGCAAGAGACTATTCTATACTTCCACAGCCTAATGTTGTGTTTGTACTAGTTAAAACCCAGAATAGCCCTGGATGAATGGCCAGAATAACCCTAGTCATATTCAAACCACTCGCTCTCTCTCTCCCCCGGAATAGACTTCCAGGATCAATTTTAACCTTTGTAAGGGTAATTTTTTATAATAATATCATGTAATATAATTACCTTATTAAATGTTTCTGTCGTTTTTGTCAAATATTTAAATATAACCAGTTTCTGCTCGCCAGGTGGTTCTTCGCCTCCACGTTGTGCATTCAAAAAGTTTAATGCACAGCTAGCCATTGATTATCTCGTATTTGTATCATTACACTTTATTTGTTCTGTTTTATTCTGTGAAACCTTACCTTATGGAATGGAATGGAACCTTAAGGAATAACCGTTTTATAAAAGCAATAAACCCTGTGAAGCCGTGGTTTACAGTGATTTTATAACAGCTAAGGGGCTATTTTAGGCACAACGTGAAGCGAAGCTTGTGGTTTATTGCTTTAATCTAGTTATTATTAATACTGTGTAGCTTGTCATGCTTTGGGTTTGTAAGGTGCTCACTAAAGCTGCTTTGAAACAGCATGAATTGTGAAAATTGCTGTAATGTAAATCAGTTCAACTGAATCTGTCTCGCTTCTCCTGTTTATCTTTTACCCTACAATACACTTCTTTCCTCACTGACAAAAGACATGATTTTTTGTTTCGTTTTTTCTAGTCAAATTTGTTTAAATATAGTTAAAAGATGATGGTAGGTAGTTCGTAAAAACAATAAACATGAAGTGAGAAAAAAAAAACATATCTGTTCAATTAAATGCTTGATTGTTTTGTATTTAACAGTTGCATCTGTTGAAGAGCAAGAAACTGCAATCTGATCTTAATCTGTCGTGATGGTGAGAAAACTTCAGCTTCCCTTTGGCATCTCACAGTTGTTAAAGTCAACATGAACCAGCATCACAACGCTTTTGACTTCTGACTGAAACAGAATATTCAATGAGAAAATGTGTAGAGAAGAACTTGATTTTATCCATAAGAAATTAATTGGATTGTAAAAAAAAGCCTTCTATATACATTGCTTTGTTTACCCTTGAAATAACTAAGAAATTAAATATGGTTCCTTTTGATTTTATATTGACTTTAAAATTAGACATGGATGTCAATCTGTATAACGCCTCATTTGATCTGGTTGGGATGATTATTGATGATTTTAACTGGATGGTGAAGTTGTGCTGTATTGTTGGAGAGTCTGGAAAGACGAGAAGCTCTGTCTTCACTAGATTGAGTTGTAGATGATGGTTTTCATGCTGAAATGTCCATCAGGCAGTCAGAGATTTGTGTAGTTACTGTGTGATCAGCTGGTTGATGTCAAAAGTAGAGCTGTGTGTCATTAACATAACAATACATAGCCTATCACACACCACTATCATAAAGCAGTTCAGTCCTAATATAAGTCTCAGTATAGCAATGCTATTTAGCCTCATATTATAACCACATGAATCCACACTGTAATTTATAAACATGTATATTCATCATTCTCAATCCAAATTTCGACCCTCTAATATTGAAAACCCAAAGAAAACTTAACTCGTGGCTGCAGAGAGATTGATCAATAATAATAAGAATTTTACTCTCTAAAGCTGAAGGATTTTCTCGACTGACTTATGCTAAATAGAATTGATAGCATGTTAAACAATTTTGTTTGGAAAAATAAAACTCATATTCTGTAATAATGAACCCAACAAAACAAGGCGGACTGGATTTAGTAGATTTTACTATCTTAAATAATACTTTTAAAATTAATTGGCTCAAGAATTTCCTTAAAAATCCCTCCTCACTTGGAATTTTATCCCAAATTATATTTTATCTAAAGTTGGTGGCCTGAATTTCCTATTATTTTGTAATTATAATGTTTTAAAAAAATCCCTATCAAACATTCTAATTTCTATAAGCAGATGCTCTTGGCCTGGTCCTTAATATACAAACAACTTTTCTCTGCACAGATATTATTTATGGAACAAAAAGGATATTCTTTACAAGAATAAATCACTTTTCTTTGACAAATGGTTCATAAACAGTATTCTTTTAGTTGGACAGCTTTTTAATTCACAAGGCAGACTTTACAATTACTCGGATTTCTTACAGAAATATAATATTCCTGTATCTGCTGTTGAATATGCTGTTGTTTTCAATGCCATTCCCTCTGGTGTGTCTTTTCTGTTACAAGGTGCTTCATTTCCATGACCATGTACTTACACTCTGAATTTAACTTACACAAAGATCGGAAGTGTTTGCTTTTCTACAGATCAACAACAAAAATAAATAAATAATAAATAAATAGATAAATAAATAAATAAATAACTATAAAATTACAGCTCTTTTTCAGAGAGAGATAACAACAATTCCTTACATAATACCTTATTAGAATAGCATTGTGGAGAATATACCTTGGGGGAAAGTATGGACCTTGCCTCATAGATATCTGCTTATGAATATAGTATAAGAAATAACATTTAAGTTGATTCACAAATGTTAGTCTAGAGTCAAAAATGATCAAAGACTTAATAACCTACTCTAGGTATGTGTCAGCCGGGTTCAGCATAAATATCACAGGTGCAAAGAAATTATTTCTAGGTGTTTTTTCCCCCCTTTTGGATGACCAAGCCTTTTTGTGGTGTTGTTGTGGTTATTATTATTATTATTAAAATAATTTTTTTTCCCTGTTTGTTGGTTTATGGTTGCATTTCTGGTGTATGCTGTAAATACCTTTTGATATTATTTTATTTTATCCTTCCTTTCATTCTTATGTCATGTGGATTACATTCCATTTTCTTTTCCTCAGTTTGAATCTTGTTTTGTGGCTATTTGGTTCATGGACCCTTGATCAACCAGAGACATGGAAGTCTTACAGTATGTGTATCAACCAAATATATAGGTCATCAATCAGTGGTATCTGTAATTGTATGCTGTATTCTATTCATATGGAGAAAATCTAAATAAAGTGAGGAAAAAAAAAGATCAAAGATTTCTGTTTTCCTGTCCCAAACCTATCTTGAGTAACAAAAGGGTCATCTGGCATTCCTGAAGGCACAGAAGTGATGAAATCGATCAAGGCCTGTAGGCCAACATGTGTATACGTCGGGGGTCTGCTAATTGTCAAACCTTTTACCCAGTGATTGAAGCTGTAATCTGCTGATTGGTCAGTTTGAATGTCTCACATTTGGTTTTGTCACATGAAGGATGATTAACTATGTTTTACCATCCTTCATCTATTTTGTAACCAATTCACCTGTAAACATAACAAAATACTGTTATTAAACCATTTAAATGATAAATTATGTACTAACTAGTCTTGATTCAATATTAACTTTGAAATGCTACCTATTGCAATACAATATAGTCACTTAATAGCAATGCTCTCCCACATATTTAGCTATTCTAACTGTGCTTATTTCCATCGTTGGTATAAGTGGCAGTGGGTGGTAATAGACTAGAAATGTACCGTTTTATAACATCGTGCTGACAACATCTCTTTAGTCATTCGGCAATCCTACAGCGTGAACCACTGTAGGGAAACCACGCTTACATTACCCAACTAAAGCCTTTCTTAAGAAATATATGTCAGACATTGAAGTGAGTTGCTGTTTTTGTCATTCTTCTGAAGAAGACTTCATTTGTTTTGGCAATGCTCCTACACAGAAAAATTTTGGTCAGACTTTTTAGTGTTTATTCAATCTTATTTTGTAAGTGACTTCTCTTTTTGTTTTAATGGTGCTTTCTTTCGAGTGTATGACTATTCAAGAGAGAATACCGGAAAATATTACATAATTGATGTATGTTTCCTGTTAGCTAGATTTCACATTCGTAAACAAAAGTTTACTGGCTCTAAACTTCTCTTTTCTTTATTCAAAGTGGACTTAGATAAGTATGTGGAAACTATCCAAAGTTCTGTTTTTTTTCCTTTTCTTTTCTTATTATTTTAATTGTACTGTCTTAATGTTTTTATTGTTTATTGTAATGTCAGTATTGTTTAATAATAAAAAAATAATAAAAAATAAAAAAACTAATCAGTTCTTTTTCTGGCTCAGACTGCATTGGTAAAGCTTATGGGGCTGTCACATGATGAGCGAACGACTCAAAAAACCTGAAGACTCGAAACAGGTGAACTACTTGACTAATTCCAGTACAGAACCTATAGGATGTTGTGCATGCGTGACTGAACAAATCACTTCCCGAAAATACACCCACCACCAAATCAACAACAAAGATTCGTTCATAATGAATCGTTCAAGATCGACCCATCACTAAATCACACTCCGGAGTCCATGCACTTCAGTTTGAGACACAGCTACAGACAAAGACTCAAAAATACCCAAAACCTCCTGAAACATGCATAAAGATCTTTAGCAACATCATGACAAATTAAACATACAAACATAACTAAAATTAAAAATAAGATCTTTTGATAATGTTGATAATCTTGTAACATGTTTTCAGAAAATGTCACAATGTAGTTTTCTACAGAAATGTTGTCATGACACAGTATTAAATTGAACAGTATTTGCTATTATGAAAAGTTATATTCTTGTGTGTTCAATGAACAAGAGAAATGGAACAATATTTTGATGGCTCTTTATTGTAATGGTGGTATTAGCTGTAGTTATAATTATGTATTTACATGAAAATAAAGTATACAACTGCTGCTCTTCTCTTAATGGTTAGTATGTTGAAGCTGAAAGAGAACAAACCAAACCACAACTATGATCTTACATCTATATATTTCTATTCTATCAGGCCTCTGACACTGTTGGTGCCGAGTCTGACACTGACATATTTGTACCTGTGAATTGATACAAATTTAATGATTAACTTGATAATTCCAGTTTATCTTAATGAATCCACCTTCTTAATTTGAAAAGGAAGAAATGCAGTCTTCACTGATCACTGTATGTTTCACACTGTTGACTGATTAGTGACACAGTCTGTAAAAACTGTAGAAAATCTGAAGAAAACAACCATTATTTGAAAAAAGATCCTATCTCTCTCTCTCTCTCTCTCTCTCTCTCTCTCTACAGTCAAGGCCAAAAATATATATAAAAATATTTTTTTTTTTTTTTTTTTTAGAAAAAAAATAGCCAACATCAGACATGCATTAATGTTTAACTGAGAGAATGTTGTGAAAGAGGAAGTACAGGAGACAGCTTGCATAACTTTACGCATCATTCATTCTGTATCATTCACAAACCATCAATGCCACCAAAACCAGCAGTTCTCTTCACTGTTATGCAGCATTTTCACAATCCGGTCAGAACCACAGGATGTGTTCAAATAAATCACATGTGAATTTTTGGGCTGTGGATACAAAAAAATAAAAAAACAAACAAACAAACATTAATAATTGACATGTAAAACCTGATTGACTTCAGTAAGAGATCATGGTTCATTTTTACTGTGACACTGCAAGATGTTTAAGAAAGCATCAGCTCCAGAATATTTTAAAAGGCACTGTTTCTCTATTTAAAAAAAACAAAAAAAACATGAACAGTTCAAAATAAGGAAAAACCTACAAAGCATCTGCTACAAAGCAGTGATACAAGTCATAAGACTTACATTAAAGCTAAAAGAATTTGAGAAGCGTCATTCATAAATAAAGTAGTGTCGTCAGCCAGCTGGCTAATAATAATTTGTCTGTCGTCAATTGTGATACCTTGCAAATTATTAGTGGAAATATGCAGATCTAAAAACTGAGAGGCAAGTAAGAATAAATATGGAGATATAGGACAGCCTTGTCTTACTCCACGTGACAAATCCAATCTTGGTGAGGTTCCGTATTTTAACTTAATAACATTATTATTATTTCTGTATAATGTCCTGATGGCTTTACAGAAATAATCCCCAAACCCAAATTTGCAGAGAGCTTGAAATATGAACTTGTGCTCAAGTGAATCAAAGGCTTTGTAGAAGTCTAAGAAATGCAGGAAACTGTCATAAGGAACGAGATCCTCGTAATGTAGAAGATCTTATGTTATTTGTAATGTGACATTTCTCCATACAACCTGATTGCGATTCATCAATAATAGAGTTAAGGACATCTTTAATTCTTCTTGCTAAAACTAAAGCTAAAATTTTGTAATCATTGTTTAAAGTGTTAGTTCACCCAAAAATTAGACTGCTTTTTACTCACTGTCGAGGCCTCCTAGGTGTATATGACTTTCTTCTTCCAGACGAATCCAGTCGGAGTTATATTAAAAATTGTCTTTGATCTTTCAAGCTCTATCATTGCAGTCAGCAGGTGTTGCAGTGCTTCAGTCCAAAAGAAGATAAATAAAAAGTGCCCATCCATAAAAAAAAGTGTCTCACACAGCTCTGGGGGGTGAACAAAGGCCTCCTTTAGTGAATCAATGCATTTTTGTAAGAAAAATATCCATATTCAAAATGTAATAATCACTTTAATCTAGCTCGCGCCAACAGTTGTACACAGAAGCATGTATGAGGTCAGCATTGTGCATGTGCATGTCTTATGTGCATGTCTTATGAAAACCAAGGTTTGTTAACAGGATCAAAGGAAGCAAAATTTCCTTACTTTAGCAAAGGAAAACCAGCCTCCTCTCGGCTTATATTGCAATCCTCTGACATTCTTCTTTACAAATCCTCGTTTAGTACTTCTAATTAGTGAATATTGTTTTGTTTTGATCTCTCCACTGCATTTACGCGTGCGTCACTTCTGAGCGGTGCATGCATAAAGTTAACCTCATACATAATTCCCCCGGAACTGCTTCCATGTACAACAGTGAATGCAAGCTAGATTCAAGTGATTATTACGTTTTGAATATGGATATTTTTCTTACAAAAACGCATTGATTCGCTACAGGAGGCCTTTGTTCACCCCCCAGAGCCGTGTGAGACACTTTTTTGTGAGTAAAACACAGCCTAATTTTAATTTTTTGGGTGAACTAACCCTTTAACAGGGTGATTGGCCTCCAGTTTTCTAGAAACTCTTTATCTTTGTTGGGTTTGGGTATCAGGGTGATAACTCCTTGTATCATGGTTGGTGGAAGTGCTTTTTAATAAGAAAGGAGATACATTTTTGTCAAACATCTTATAAAGCTCAGCGGTTAGACCATCACTGCCCGGACTTTTATTATTTTTTAAACTCTTAATTGCCTGTAGAATTTCTGATTGAGATATGTGACCCTGGACCACAAAACCAGTCTTAAGTCGCTGGGGTACATCTGTAGCAACAAAAAAAAAAACATATTATTCAAAAAAATAAATTTTTTTTTTTCTTTAAATGCCAAAAATCATTAGGATATTAAGTAAAAGAAAAGATCATGTTCCATTAAGATATTTTGTACATTTCCTACCATAAATATATCAAAACGTCATTTTTGATTAGTAATATGCATTGCTAAGGACTTGATTTGGATAACTTTAAAGGCAATTTTCTCAATATTTCGATTTTTTTGCACCCTCAGATTCCAGATATTCAAATAGTTGTATCTCGACCAAATATTGTCGTATCCTAACAAACCATACATCAATGGAAAGCTTATTTAATCAGCTTTCAGATGATGTATAAATGTCAGTTTTGAAAACTGAGACTTTAAGGAAAATGCCACAGTTTTTCCATATTTCACTATGTTCTTCCCTCAACCTAGACGAGTTGATACGTACCTCTACCGTCTCGTGTGCACTTTATTGCTGTAACGCGCAGTGCCACTATGTTAGCATTTAGCTTAGCACCATTCATTCCTTAGGATCCAAACAGGGATGAATTTAGAAGCCATCAAACTCTTCCATGTTTTCCCTATTTAAAGACGGTTACATGAATAGTTACACGAGTAAGTATGGTGACACAAAATAAAATGTGGCGATTTTCTAAGCGGATAAAGGTCAAAAAGGTCTGAGGTCGAAGTGCTGTGAAGTGCTCTTCCACCATACATTATAGTTATAATTTTTTATCTGCTTAGAAAATCCCCTATGTAGTTTTTTGTGACAAATTAATTGAAATATAAATGGCATTATGGTCAGTCAATGGACTGCTGCTAATATTAATAGAGATATTTATTATTTATTAATGTTATAGAGATCAACCAACAATCGATTCTGGATTGGTAGAAGCTGCTTTCCTTGGAGGGTGCCGAACTAGCATACATCCAGGTTAATTTCTATCCATATGTCAACTAAATCAAATTTATCCATAAATGCTATAAGATTTGAGTTTGTAGAAGCTGCTTTCCTTGGAGGGTGCCGAACTAGCATATTATTCATTACTATGTTAAAGTCACCACCTAAAATCAGAATGGCAGTAGGATATTTCTCTAATATATTAGCAGGAAGTGACCTGAAGGATCAATAGTGGTTTCCAGAATACAACCATTAAAATTATACTTCATAATCCCTACTCCAGCAGAATATTCTGACCCTTGTGACAGCCATATTTCATTGCCCCACTGTGACCTCCAGAAATCAGAAATCTACTTTGTGCCTCTTACACTGAACAAAATTATAAACACTAAAAGAAACACTTTTGTTTTTGCCCCCATTTTTCATGAGCTGAACTCAAAGATCTAAGACTTTTTCTACGGTATGTACACATAAGGCCTATTTCTCTCAAATATTGTTCACTAATCTGTCTAAATCTGTGTTAGTGAGCACTTCTCCTTTGCCGAGATAAATCCATCCACCTCACAGGTGTGGCATATCAAGATGCTAATTAGACAGCATGATTATTGCACAGGTGTGCCTTAGGCTGGCCAAAATAAAAGGCCACTCTAAAATGTGCAGTTTTATCACAGCACAATGCCACAGATGTTGCAAGTTTTGAGGAAGCGTGCAATTTGTATGCTGACTGCAAGAATGTCCACCAGAGCTGTTGCCCATGAATTGAATGTTTATTTCTCTACCGTAAGCCATCTCCAAAGGTGTTTCAGAGAATTTGGCAGTATATCCAACCCAGGGGCGGATTTAATGAATTGGGGGCCCCAGGCAAATATAGGAATGGGGCCCTATACATTTGCACACATTTACCTAGATCAACCCTCGAGGTCCTTTTTTGTCGTGATGCTTGCTGCTGCACAAATGGTGCCAGATTGTTGTGTCCAATGTTTCTACATTTTTTATGTACATGTTCTAATGGGATTCTTTAATTTACATTTATTCATTTAGCAGATACTTTTATTATTTCATGTTGTAGACCACGAAATAGCAATTGATTTACCGTTTTTTTAGTTTTAACATAAAACAAAATAAATTATAAAATGATAAACCTCACAACTGAAACTTTATATTTCTGGGATGAGTCAGAAGTATAAATTATTATATTATTTAAAACAGATTTATGTGAGTGAATATTCGCATTGGTCTGAACAAAAACTGCAGACTGGATTATTGAAAATGCACATTCATTCTCTGCCAGTAGGAGGTGCTTTTGGAGTCAGAAATATAGTGGTTTCCCTGGTGACAGCTCTAAACAAAACAGCTCAGCTCATAAATGGTACTTTATCAGGTAAAATGAAAATGTGAGTTACCAGCGTAAGCCTACATTTTATTTTAGTCATTTTAACTTAGGGCTGTCAATCAATTAAAATATATAATCGCAATTAATGGCATGATTGTCATGAGTTAACTTGTGAATAATCACAACTTAATTGCACATTTTTATCTGTTCTAAATGTGCCTTAAATGAATATTTTCCCCATGGTTTCACAGACAAGGCTTAAGCTAGTCCCAGACTAAAATGCATGTTTGAGCTGTCTCAACTGAAAATATCTTGCTCTGACATATCTTAAAACTCATTGTTCTGTGTCAATATGCACACCTGTAACACTTTCTTTTAAGGCATTTTTGTAATGCAAAAATTAATTTATGCAATAAATGTTTATTATTAGTGAAACCAGTTAACAGAGCATGAAGAGTAGACATGTTTCATAGGTCATAGATGTTTTTCAAAGAACTTGTTTCATGTCTATTAGACACATGAAAAAAAAAAAAAAAAACAGAAATACTAGCTTCCCATTACTTCTCTTTCTTTGCACTGAGCACTTTACACAAACCTGTTTGCATTTTCGCATGACAGGGCAGCTCACTTCTGTACATGCAAAATGTACATTTATTATTTATTATTACATTTGTTTGCCTCTCTGTGCCACATACTGTATTTTTGATGCAGCTAAATTCTCAAAACTGTTTTCATTGATACATTTGACTGTTTGTTGTCAGACAACGGGATGAATATGAAATAGTGACTGAAACGCGACCCATTAAGACTAACCAGCTCTCCCTTCCGAGAAGTTAATCTGCACAAAAATATATAATCGTGCCGTCGTCTGATAAAAATCAAATAGGCTACAGAATAGCTTGAAGACAATAGCTGTGCTGTGATTTCAGCTATACTTATATGTAAAATTGGAGAAGCAACATATCAGTGTTTTAACTGAAAGCGCAGCTCCTTTCAGCCGCGCGCTGAACGCAGAGAGAGAAGTGTGCGCGCGCTGGGAAAGAGGGACCTCGCGCTCGTGCGGCAGTCAGCTTTAGATGCATAAAATTTTATTTTGCTACAAGCTGGATACACAAGAAGCACGTTCAACTCGGACGCGCAGACGATTGTCGTGCATAAACACCATAAACAGCAAACGTTCGCGTGTCCGCGCTTAATGCGCATCTCCTATATGAAAAGCATTAGGGGGCCCTTGGCTTTTGGGGGCCCAAGGCAGTCGCCTACCTTTGCCTAATGGGTAAGTCCGCCCCTGATCCAACCGGCCTCACAACCGCAGACCACGTGTAACCACACCAGCCCAGGACCTCCACATCCAGCATCTTCACCTCCAAGACCAGCCACCAGCTGCTGCAACAATCAGTTTGCATAACCAAAGAATATCTGCACAAACTGTCAGAAACTGTCTCAGGGAAGCTTATCTGCATGCTCGTCGTCCTCATCGGGGTCTCGACCGGACTGCAGTTTGTTGTCTTAACCAACTCACATTCGATGGCGTCTGGCACTTTGGAGAGGTGTTCTCTTCACGGATGAATCCTGCTTTTCACTGTACAGGGCAGATGGCAGACAGTGTGTATGGCATCGTGTGGGTGAGCGGTTTGCTGATGTCAACGTTGTGGATCGTGTGGCCCGTGGTGGCAGTGGGTTTATGGTATGGGCAGGCATATGTTATGGACAATGAACACAGGTGCTTTTTACTGATGGCATTTTGAATGCACAGAGATACTGTGACGAGATCCTGAGGCCCATTGTTGTGCCATTCATCCACGACCATCACCTCAGGTTGCAGCATGATAATGCATGGCCCCATGTTGCAAGGATCTGTACACAATTCCTGGAAGCTGAAAACATCCCAGTTCTTGCATGGCCAGCCGGACATGTCACCCATGGAGCATGTTTGGGATGTTCTGTATTGGCGTATACGACAGCGTGTTCCAGTTCCTGCCAATATCCAGCAACTTCACACAGACATTGAAGAGGAGTGGACCAACATTTCACAGGTCACAATCAACAACCTGATCAACTCTATCCGAAGGAGATGTGTTGCACTGCGTGAGGCAAATGGTGGTCACACCAGATACTGACTGGTTTTCAGTCAGTATCTAAAAGGCCACTCTAAAATGTGCAGTATTATCACACAGCACAATGGCACAGATATCGCTAGTTTTAATGAAGCATGCAGTTGGCATGCTGACTGCAGGAATGTCCACCAGAGCCTTTTGTTCAGTGTAGAAAACAAAATTAAAGGCTACCTTCCTTCCTTGCTTTTCAAACCCTTGACATTTAAAGAAAACAAAGACATAAAAATGAAACAAGAATATTATACCTGAAGAACTAGGTATAGAACAAGATATCAATTAGAACAGAAGAAACTTCACTAGAATTAGACAAAAAAAGCGATAATTCACCTGACTCCGCAACATGATAATGAGTATAAGGGCATGAGTAAAAGTCTGTTTTGTCCAGCACGTGAAATAAGACTTTAAAAAGTAATGGTACCTTTAAATCTTCTAGCTCAAGACTCCAATTAGCTGAATACTACACAGTCGGTCTATCCTTTCTTTAAAAAAAAAAAAAAAAACAGTTTGTGCTTACCCGTGGGTATCAAGAAAGTCATCTGCTGCACTGAATCTTCGATGAGGACACCACAGCAACATTCAGCCTAACTGATCTTTGGCAGAAATCCACATATGCAAACGGCCCTCTGAAGCCTACTGTCTTCCCTTCCTTTCTCGCTCATTCCACAAGAGGCCAAAATTTGTTCCTGGTGTCTTTGTTGCTTTGTGTCAGGTCTTTTAAAAATCCTGATTTTCCATTCTTTGAAGATGACGGCGGTTCTGGCATCCTTCCTGATTTAATTTCAGACATTCTGTGAAAGAAACTGTACGATGATGCAGCGATCTAGCATGTTATAGACATCATAGACTGAAGACCCAGGTAAACGATGAATCAATCTTTTCTCTTTCTTATAGCATTATAGTTTTGAATCGTTTGCAGTTTGTTATGACCTTGAGATATGCTATGCATCTGTGAACAGTTTTTTGTATGTATTTTGATCTCTCTGCTCGTGTCTGTAGACATGTTTGTGTTCCAGATGGATGTGGCCTCTGTAAACAATCTGGTGATTGTTCCTACTATGCACCTTACCCAGATATAAGGACCGCCCCAAACACTTGTCTGCTGCTTTTGAGCTTCGTTGACTTTGTACCGTCGTGTTTCACTAGTGTTCTGATTGACTGTTTTCTGCTATTGTTTGTATCACCGTCGTCGCTCTCATTTAGTTGTAAAAAAGAGCGTTGTACTGGAGAGAGATATATTCTGAGTGGATTGAATCTGTTGGGTGTTTGTTATTGTAAGATCAAATTCTAAAACTCCTGGGGCCTGTACCATGATGGTAGATGAACAAATTCAGAGTTACAGGATTAGTTTCGAGTTGACAAAACCAAACCAACACAATCAGGCTTAATTGGTACCATGAGGCAGCTTATCAACTTTCTCTGTCAACTCAGGCTTTGATCCTTATGCCGCATTCCAGGCAACCCGTAACCTGTGTTTTTCCAACCTTCTACCCGTGAAAGTGCACTACAACGGCAGTCAAACCCGTGACTTCCCACTCGTGAACTCGTACTAGATCGATGTACTCCCAGTTCCGAGCTCTGACGTCACATAGCCCGCGAAACAACAATAGCAGCCCCTACGGATGATATTGCCTACGGATGCAGCGTTTATGCAAGTACATGGGCGCGTGCACATAAAACAGTGACGTCGGCACTGAACAACCAATCCCATTCAATATGGATAGAGTGAGAGCCGTATATTTTTCCACGGAGCAAGAAATAATTATTCAAAAATGTGAAGAAAATAAACGTTTTTCAAGCACGCAGTAATACTGTTTCTGCTGCCAAAGCAAGAGAAGAGAGTTGGAAAAAGATTGCTGATTGCGTTAATACCTAAGTTAAACAAATACATTAAATATTAATAAAAAAAAATTGTGTATGATGTAGGCTATGTGTGTGCATGTGTATAGGATGGCAACACTTTACAATAAGGTTGTAATTGTTTAGAGAACTTAATGCATTAGCTAACATGAATTTACACTGAACAATAGTTTTTCAGCATTTTGTTAATGTTAATTCTGGTAGTTGTTCAAGTAACTAATGTAACTTCACTGTGCATTAGACGTTAAGTTACTGAAAAAAATATATTTTATTTATTTATTTATTTTATTTTTTTAAGGTAGGCCTAAGTGATTGCAATCAGTGTATTTTAGCTACATTTAAATACACATTTATTTGATCAACTTTCAACATTTATTTTAATTAAATGTAGCTAAAATACATTGTTTTTGACCACTTACCATAAAATTTAGTAGCATTTTTTTCAGTGCAGTTTAACTTTAAAGATGTATTAAATTCTGCAATTAAAATGTACATATACTATATGTATAAATGTATTTTTATATAAAAATGTGAATGTATATTCCATCATAAACAATATTCTTTCGGTTTGTTAGATGCAACCCCAACTACAAATGTTCTTGGCAGCAGATAAAGACAAAATATAAAAATATAATTCAATGTGATGAGTATTTACCATAACATTTTATTATTTTCACGAACCCTTTCACAAAAACTTTTTTGCAGCAAACAGAAAAAAGTGTGAGATTCAGAAAACACAGAATACACTGTGGCGGAGGAGTTGGCTCTGAGTAGCAATAAGGGGCGGCTGATTATGGATGGGATTACAGGTGCTGTAGAATCTGACCCTGGTGCTGGCTCCTCTAAGCAAGTGACACTGGGTATGTGTGCAATGCATTACTACATTTTAGAAGTTTTACATGTGGCAGACTGTGTGCTCTGCAGTAGAGGGTAATGCAGTGTCCCTGTTGAAGCCAGTACACTTTCACACAGTCTCCCACACAGAGGTGAGCATGCAGCAGACAGAACACTATGAATATACTTTACAACAGTTATGCTTTAATTTGTCTATTTTATTTATTAGGGTGAAGTAAATGTTGAAGAGACCCTCTCTGCCTGTTCTGAAACCGTCGCTGAGGTGAATGCATTTTATTTTTATTCTTTTTGTTTTATGGCACACATTTGAATGTCACACAAATGTGCCTGGCACTTATGTCTTTTATTGTAGGATTTTTCACAAAATGCCCCAGAAACTGAGGTCTCTACCTCAATGGGCTTCAGAAGGAATGTGAACAAGGTATGTGATTTAAACTCTTGACATAAATTACAGCCAGTCCTGTGCCTGTATTAAGTCATGCCATTTGTGATTTGATTTACCTAAAAAATTTTCATTGTTTGTGGTGGAATATTTTATTTTATTTATTTTTTTTCAGGTGGAAACTGAGGAACTCGTTTTACAAAGGGAGCCTAGAACTGGACTGCACATTTAAGGAGCTGGACTATGAGCTGAGGAGCCTCCAAATTAAAAAAAATAATAATAATTGGAGATCAAACAGCTGGAAAAACAGATCTCCATATGTGAACTTACTAAACCAAGAAACACATTAGTATGAACACTGAATACTTATTAATGCAACTTTCTCTTTCTCTCTCCCTAGCCAAATAACCAATAAAACCATTTGAGACCTATCTGCAGTTTCAATGTGTTTTTAAGTAAAATATTGTACAGTATGGTGATTGTATCTCTGACTGCTGTGCCAGCTGGGTGGTCAAGTGTGATAGGGTCAATTTCATCAGGGAGAAGCTTTGAAAAAACTCCTTTTTTGATAGTGGCTATATTGTGCAGAATGGCACATGCAGCCACTATCTGTGATGCCCGCACTGGTGACACCCTTAACCACCGAAAGCAGTTGAAACGTGCCTTTAGGATGCCAAAGGTCAACTCGATCTTGACCCTTGTTTTACTGAGGGCCACATTGAAGCGGTTTTGTGTCCTTGTCTGAGGGTCAGGATAGGGGGTTAGCAAAAATCTTTGGCATGCAGAACCTCTGTCTCCTACCAACAGACCATCAAAAAGCCCTGTCCCAGAACAAAAAGGGGAAAATTGTATAAGTTTTGCTTTGTCAATTAAAATGAACACTTAAAAGTGTTTTGTATGGTTCCAAATTTAACTTGCCTTCCTCAAAGCGCTGACACAATGCAGACTCACAGAAAATTTGTGAATCATGCACTGAGCCAGGCCATTTGGCGTCCAAGCTTGTGATCATGCATTCATGATCACAAGTCATCTGCAGATGAAATGTACAATAGATCATTGTTATGTTTTAATGATCCATCTCACTGAAAATTAAAATAATCTTGCATGTGTAGTACACCTACCTGAACATTGAGGCTGTGAAAGGATTTTCTATTCACATAATCTGCCTCATGTTCTCCAAGAGCTGTTGAGATTGCATCGTGTGCAGTCTATTGTTCCTATGACTCTAGGAAATCCTATCATAACATAAAAAAAAAAAAAAATGTTTGTAAAATAATATTAACATGTACTGTATATTCTATCTTCTAAGTGAATTTCATAAAACCCCTCTTTTATGGACATGGTCGATAAATGTCCGGGAACACTATTAAGCTATTTACGTAGCCCTGAAGTGCAAGGACCACCTTGCAAATGGTTCGACAAACGGTGTTTTTCCCAAGGTTCTCTGCATCACCGACCGCATATACTGTAAGTACGTACCACTTGCAAAAAAAACGCAACGCAAAACATATGCGGTACAGTAAGGGCATGACTTTGACGTGTCACATTTGTTATGTGTGGCTCAAGAAGTTCACAAATATAAGAGATTACGTCCGTGGAGAAACGGTATCTTTCATACAAGTAAGTATCAGGAAAAGCTAGGGGATCTTGTCTGTCCCTAAAAACTTGTTCTCTACGAAGTGCTCATCTAACTATTTGTGCGGAGATGTCCACAGCATTTGGTAGAAAAGGTGAAGCCATTTCAACAGACACTGGGATATGTGACCAATATGTTTCTTTGTTCACATCTGATTGGTCCAATTTCAGTTTGAGATCTCTAACTCAGAACATAACCTGCCCTGGAGTAGGTTAGCTGTGGAGTGTAAGTTACTATGGCAATGAACGCCGCTAAAAGCCAAGCCACTTTCATGGTACCTAAAACCCAGGATTGGTGCAAACTGAACTGAAACTTACCTGGCTAGCCAGATAATCCGGCTTCATGGTACATGCCCCTGTTTATCTGAACATTGCCTGTTTTGACTACGATTTGGATTCTGACTCTGCTTTGTGTATGCCCTGCATCTTTGTAAATATTCTTGTAAATACACTTATGCAAAAATGAGGCATGAAGCCATCTCTACTCCAATACATTTTCTCTTTGTTTATGGTTGAGAGAGGTAGGTAAGTTGGTCTGTATTTAGTTTTCTTTATTTTCGATTTGAGGTTATCTAGTTATTAAAAAAAGATAATTTTGTTTATTGTTTTGGTCTAGTCTGCACCTGAAGATATTCCTGTGTAAAGAAAATAAAATTGTTTATTTGGCATCTCTCTATTGTGAACTCAAATCTCTTTTTCTGTTATGGATAACCCCTAGAGGTCGTAACAGAAATTGGTGTCTCGTCTCAAAAACATTAGTTGTATCGTCGTTTGAAGGAGACATTAAGAAACTCATGAATTTGGCTTTGTGTTTGTTCGTTTACCTGGTAGTTTTCATTTTAAGGTGGAGGGAATTAGGGATGGCTTCAAAATTTGAATTAGATAAGTTTGCAATCGAACCTTCAGTACATCAGTTGGATATTTGCCACAAAGATGATTTGTTAGTGGTCGCGGATTTATATTCAATTAAATTTAATTCAAGTTTATTTGCTTCAGCCTGCACGCCTGCTGCTACTTAGCCACGATGAGAAGAAACACCACCTAGTCTCGTCAAAGTTTACTTCTATTTTTTACTTTAGTTTCTTTTCTTTTCCGTTGAGAGTTTCGTGTTCTGAGTTAAGTTTTGTAACGCTATGTCTCCGAATCTGACCTCGAGTGCCCATTCAACTTCAACCAGCCCACAACTCCGCATCGTCAGACGACGCCCAACCACGGGCTTCCCAAGACGTCACGTCAACGACTACTGAACTTCCAGCCAATCAGCAACCTCGGGAAACCCCCTTTTCAACGACAACAAAGGGAACCCCCTTTACACAGGCAACGCAAGTAACCTCCAGACTCTGGTCTGTACTGGTGTATCTATTGTAATTTTAACCTCATTGAAGAACTCAATGCGAGGGTTAATTAAGTGACTGATGGTTGTTCATGTCTATGCAATTTCAAGTATTACTGTAAACTCGGGATTCCACATTTTCATTCTCTTAAACTCATCCTTTCCTAACTTTCTGTCTTCCTGCAACTTGTGTGAATGTGTGAGTACGTGTGCTTATGTGTTAGATTAGTTTATATATCTTAGATTTATCTAATAAAGCCTTATTCATATTGAAAAGAGAAGTATCTTGTGTTTTTTGCTTACAAGTTAATGTCTTAAACTGACGATCTTGTTACTGTGCTAATTAATAATGTTTTCACTATACTTTGGATATTAATACCAGTGCAGATTTGATGTTAAACGGCTCGTTCAGTGAATCGCTGGCCGTTTCAGTGATCAGCCGTGAAACAGTGATTCTGTTCAAATTCCCTTTAAAATCTTAAATGATTCCCGTTGAGCAAAATTGACCTGTTTCCCTAACACCCTGCTGGGGATGCTAAGATAATAGCAGACTCGGGAAATCAAAATAAATCTAGTGATAACAAAGCACTCTGATTGTTTTTGTTGTAGAATACGATAGATGATATATTCACACATTATAGAAACGAAAAATTATGGTATATAAAATAGATTTTAAGATTAAAAAATAGACTATAAAGAATTAATGTGACGGAGCTCAAACTCAAGACACACTGCAGCAACAAACGGGGTTTGTTGGCTCATTTCCAGGTTACTCATGGTGCTAGGAAACAGGACATTAAAGAAATGATTTACAAGCATTTGGTTGAACGTGAGGTTTTGTCTGAAGAAGGAAAGAGTGAGGAGGGTGTTGCAGCTCAAGTGTCGGCTTTCGTAGGGCAGGGGGTGGAACCCAAACCCATGGAGTTGACTAGCATAGATCCTGTTAACCTTCCTTCTCTTAGTAATCCTTTGCTGGTGATCAGATTAAAAGAGCTGGAGTTGGAGTTGAGCAAACAGCTATATCAGAGCCAACTGTTGCATGTGCGCACAGTTGACCTTGAAACCCAGTGAGTTATCAGGCTCTAGGAACTGGACCTGGAGCTAAAAACTAAGCTCTGTCAAAAACCTTTTTGTGTGCTGACAATTCTGCTGAGACGGAGGAAAAAGTTGATTCAGTTGAAGTAAAAATGTGTGCACTTACTAATGTTGATTTTCCATTTGGAAAAACCATGTTAATTGAGGCACAACGTGCCGATCAAACTCTGTGTCCGTGTTTTGCAGCTGCTATCGAGCCGAACATTTTGCCAGAGCATCCAGTCGCCTACTACTTTGACAGTGGCATCCTTATGCATAAGTGGTCTCCATGTCATGTCACCAGTGATGGGGGTACCGTTTTTCAAGTTGTCATTCCAGAACCCTTTCGAGAGCAAGTTTTGAGTGTAGCACATGACCATTAATTTTCTGGTCATGTAGGTGTTTGAAAAACTTATGATAGTTTGTTGAAACATTTCTTTTGGCCTTTGATAAAATCTGACATTTTCAAATTCTGTAAGTCTTGTCATGCATGTCAGTTATCTGGCAAGTCCAATCAAGTTATTCCCCTGGCCCCATTGTAGCCGATACCAGCTATTGGTTAACCATTTGAGTGCATTTTGATTGATTGTGTTGGGCCATTGCCCAAAACTAAATCCGGAAATTCCTAATTGTCAACACTGATGTGTGCATCGACCAGGTATCCTGAAGCGATACCTCTGTGTTTTAAACCTCATGCAATAGTCAAAGCGATCATCAAATTCAGCACTACTTTTGGAGTGCCTTAATATATTCAATCCGACCAAGAAACTAATTTAATGTTTAAAGTGTTCGCCAAAGAAATAAAAAAATTAAACATCAAACATCAGGTATCTAGTGTGTATCACCCTCAGTCCCAAGGTGCCATCGAGTGGTTTCATCAAACTCTCAAATCCATCCTCCGAACCTTCTGTGTTGAACAACAAAAAGAATGGGATGAGGAAATCCCACTGTTGTTATTTGCCATTCATACTATGACTTAAGCTTTCCTCAGTTTCAGTCCTTCGGAGTTGATCTTTGGGCACACTGTGCGTGGTCCATTTAAGATTTTGCAGGAGCAAATGCTTTCATCCGACCATTCCTCCCCTACCAAGAACTTTTTGGATCATATTTATGCGTTTCGTGAATGACTGCATCAGTTTTGGAAACTGGCAAAACGGTCGCTTGGTTCTGCGCAAGACCAAATGAAGGCTCGGTATGATCAAAAGGCTCTCCAGCTCTCCTTCCAAACTGGTGATAAAGTTCTCGTTTTACTTCCTGTGACTGGTTCAGCACTTCAAGCAAAATTTACTGGTCCCTATGAGATTAAAGAAAAACTGAGTGACACTGATTATGTTGTTTACACCCCCGTTCATAGGCAAAAATCATGTGTCTGTCATATTAATATGCTGAAACCATAAGATTAATACTCCTACCCTTACATTAACACCCCTATCCTTACTTGCACATGATTGTGTAGACTGTGTGAGTAATCCTACAGTAGACATCATGATAAACCCTACATTTGTGACAAAACTCAAACCCCAAAAAATCAATTTATACCTCTTACCCATAAAAAATCTGAAACCACCTCCCAACGATTAATGAATCTGGTACTACAATATCAGGTTATGCCTTTTGGCCTTAGAATTGTGGGAACTACCTTTCAACGATTAATGAATCTGGTGTTATCTAATGTGTCTAAGTCTTAAAACCATATATAAAATCCTCAAACATATCCCTAAACTTAATAATACCATGTGTGTAGACATGTTTGTGTTCCAAATGGGTGTGGCTTCTGTTAAACAGCTGGAGATGGAGATTGGTCCTGCTATGCACCTTACCTAGATATAAAGACCGCCCCAAACACTCGTCTGCTCCTTTTGAGCCTCGTTGACTTTGTACCGTTGTGTTTCACTAGTGTTCTGATTGACTGTTTTCTGCTGTTGTTCGTATCGCTGTTGTCATCTACTTGTAAAAGAGTGTCATACTGGATAGAGAGATATTCTGAGTGGATTGAATCTGTTGAGTGTTTGTTATTGTTATAGATCAAATTCTAAATTGCCTGTTTCGACTACGATTTGGATTCTGACTCTGAAATTTGTAAAACCTTCACAAATTTAAAGACCAAATTAAAAATGCACTTGCCAAATTGTAAAGAAAATAAAATTGTTTATTCCCAAACTGAATTGCGTGGACTCCAAAGTGCGCTTTTGAAGTGCGATTGCATCACAGGGTCACAACATATGCTGTCCCAATTCAGGATGCACCCTCCAAAGACCGCATTCCAAGGCCGATTGTATCACCGCGGTGCGATAAACTCTGATGTAATTCGAAAGCAACGTCAAACGCGCCTTCCGTTTCCCAGGAAAATTAAGGCTACATCCGAAAACTAAAAAATGCTGCATCCGAAAAAATGCTGCATCCGAAAACTAAAAAATGCTGCATCCGAAAAAATGCTGCATCCGAAAACTAAAAAATGCTGCATCCGAAAACTAAAAAATGCTGCATCCGAAAAAATGCTGCATCCGAAAACTAAAAAATGCTGCATCCGAAAACTAAAAAATGCTGCATCCGAAAAAATGCTGCATCCGAAAACTAAAAAATGGGTCCCGCATTCCAAGGTAGGAAGGCATCAAGGCACGTCTGAATTCAGTGTTAGCTTCAGTTCCTGTCTGCTGAGATGCCTTCATCTGGCCGATTTTTGAAGGCAGCATAGATGTATCCTTCGCTGCCTTAGATATCCCACAATCCTGTGTGTTCAATTCTGTGACAGTTAAGCCAAAAAATAAAGATCTCAAATTAAAGTTTCGTTCTCAGTTCATTTTTAAATTAAATGTACGGTTTTGATCAACGTTTTCCACTTTTGATGTCATTTCTAGCGAGAAATTAATACTGCAGTAATGAAATATACACTTTGTTATCACCAAAGCTCTCTATATTTTGCTGTAGATCATTAAACCATTACTCTGCCTCAGAAGCCTGTCCAAAAACAGTTTCATGAGGTGCCTTCGTGCAAAAACGCTGCCTGCAAAGTCATTTCCTGATACGGCAGCGAGGCAGCAAGTCACCTGCCTAAGTTTTCAGATGCAGCCTAAGTGTACATCTGATGGACACTTTGCACCCTACCATATCCCAGAATCACTTGCGCGCAGATGACGACTTTGTTTATACTCAAAGAACACTGTGGGTGAGAGTTCTGTGGGGGAATTAATATTGAAATGTAAGTATTGTGTTTTCATTTACTCAAGTGCCTAGCGAAAGTGTTAAAAGCCAGGTTTTTTTTACACAAAGCCCTCAAACAATAAGACAACCACTATATAAGGCAATAGTCTTTCCCTTTGTTTTTGTAGTGCTGTCATTCAAAATATGTCTACAAATGTTTTAAACTTTAGCACTTCAGTATTTTGTTTGCATGTCCTGCTGTGTCATATTTTTTTAATGTTAAGATTGCAAACCTGTCTTTATATTTTTTATAAGTGTTTCCATTTTTCTCTTGTTTTAGTATTATTCTGGACAACATGAGTCTGCTGGGGAAATACTTAAAAAAAAAAAAAAAAAATTATGCAAATTAATACATTGTTGCTGAAATTCATTGTGCTGGTGTTGTTACCAGGCATGGTTTATTTGCTCTGCCTTAGGATTGCAAGTGTCCTGGGACAGGTGAGGGAGTGAGTGGAAGCTGGTGGAGCTGCTCAGGGAGGACATCAAACTCCAGAGAGACAGAGGAGAGAAGAGCACAGGACAGAGAATGGAGAGATCGTTTTCTCCTCTTAAGAGAAAACTTAAAAAATACATTATTTATTAGTCATTCTCTATTAGGCAAAAGAAAGCAGTGGAAAAAATGGATGCATTAAAATATCTTTTTTTAAATGTAACATTGTCAGTGAAACAATTTATGTAGTTTATTTTTGTGATGTAAGTTTAAAATGAAATGAATAAGTTGTATACATTATTAATTTTTGTAGTGTCATTTATTTGTAAATGAGCCTGAGTACTTTCTGTACATTTTGTATTTTTGTGTTGTATATTCACGCTTTAATAAAAGAGAAGTAATTATGTACATTGCTATTCTTTTTTAATGCAGCTTATCGTTTTTTTCACAAAACGCTTCTATACATTTTTTATTATTATTTTTTTGTCCTGTAAATTTTTTTTACACATTAAAACAAATTGTTCTATACATTACTGAAAGTGCTTTTTACAACTATTTACAACATAGCTTAGGTTTAACATCAGAAAAAAACAAAAAAACAAAAAAAAACAACATCAGTTTTGAGCCCAGCCCTGCCTCCATGTGTTCTGGGGTCTTCGGGAGGTGAATCTCTTACAGTGGAACGAGGCACACGTCAAACACTCTGGAGACCACTCGGTGGAACACTCTGGAGACCACTCTGTATGATGTACTACTGGCAGACAGAAAGTAAACTCCAGGGTCTAGATTGTGGCACCCCATCACTTTTGCCATTTAGTTCTCAGCAGCACTGTCAGAACCTCGCTGCTCGGCCAAAAACCATTAAAAACCTGTCCAGCGCTGGCACATTCAGCTTTATCCTGCAGTACAAGGGTCTGCTCTGATTTAGGGAAAGAAGGAAAAGAGAAATTGTTTAGGGCTATGACAAAGTAATTAGTAGAAGAAATATTGAGGTACTTTAGTAAACTACTAATAACACTTTGGGGGAAAACTACTAGTCATATTTAAAACCTTAGCTAAAGGGATATTTCACCCAAAGAAGAAAATTCCAAACCTGGAACAACTCGGGGGTGAGTAAATGATTACAGCATTTTCATTTTTGGCTGAACTATCCTTCAAGTAAAAGTATTATCTTGCATTATCTAATATACTTAAGGTATTGAGAGTAAAAGTAAAGGTATACAGTATTGTTCTGAAAAAGAATTCATCAGAATGGTTTTGCATTGATATTACTCCTGCACTAATGTGTATGTTGCATTTTACTTCTGAATATGTTCAAGGTTATTAAATTTAAAGTTGCCTACTAAATATACTGTTGGATAGTTTAATCTACAACAATGCAACATGTTGTAAAAGACCATATTTTTGTAATGATGCTGTCCTCTGAGGAAGAAAAGAAAACTTAGTACTTCATATTTGTATGAGTATACTTAACAAATGTACTTACTTGCAGTCCATCTTTGATTATTTTGAAAATGAAAGTATCAACATTTTGTCCGAATATTAGCAAATTTTGCTAACTATATCAAAGGCTGCATCTGAAGCCTCAGACCGTTCAAACAGAGCAATGTTTTTTTTTTTTTTATTCACAGTTTTATTTTTATGCTTAACTGACCACCTGGGTATGTGTCATTGTCATGATTCTGTTTGGGTACGAGTGCATCTCTGCGGGAGGTATGTACCTAGCTGTTGGGCTAATGTTGCTGCTAGTACGCATGCACTAATAAAGTGGGGATGTATGTTAAAACCAGACTAGGGTCCGGATTTGTGCGACGTTGCTCTTTGGTGCAGGCTGTCCTCCTAACAGTGCAGCTCATGTGTTTGATCAGATGGAACACCTGTGCATTTGCAGTTTGCCTATTATGAACGAGGCTGTGAGTAGCTGAGTATTCTAACCACCTGCAAATTGAGGTGGGTGTTTTTAAATTCATTAATTGTCTTTTTTTTTTTTTAATCTTATTGTGAGGGGTTCATCACTTTATTTTTTTTTTTTTTTAGTCTGTTAATCTGCTTGTGAGGGGTTCATCTCTGCGGACTGTGGGGCAAATGCTCCATAGACAACGTCGTTAGACTGCACTGCTTGTTCTGCTGCCAGTAATACTTCGATGTGATCATTTCGTTATTGTTTTGATGTGTGTTTTTGGTTTTCTTTTGTTTATTTTGTATTTGAAGAGTGCTTTACATCAATTATGTATCTATTAATTGCATTTTTTTGTTCTATTCTATTTTTGTTTATAGCACTTGGTTGCTCATTGATGTAAACTCCTTGGGTCACACTAGCCTGTTTAACATCTGTGGCCAGAAATTAGCCAAGTTAAAGTGTTAACTTTTCTTTCAGGAGCTGAAGGCTTGAACTTGTTCTACTATAATTTGTTGATGCACGTGTTTGCGGCTAACTGTGAAATATTGTTTTCTCATTATCTCAATCACCACCTAAAGTACCCAAGTGTAGGGAAGCTAGCTGTTTTTGCCCTTTTGGGTGGTGTTTTCTTCAAGTGTTTTGCCGTTGGCACCTGTGTTTCCTTTACTTAGTAAGGGTGAGAGTGTTTGTGTGGAGTGGAATTTGGTGAGTGGTGTGGTGTTAGGATACTCACTGCCCAGCTAGCTGCCCTACTGGTAAGCCTCAGCCTGAAAGTGTTTTTTTTGTTTTCTCTATTTTTGAGTCACTAGTTTTTATACATTTAAAAAACACTATCTCAAAAATAATCACTATTTATTAAAAACCAAAGACAATTATTACATCAAAAATAATTATAACATACTCAAAACCACGTCTCTTGTCCTCTGTGGTAGCGAACCTGTGTGCCCTTGTGAAATTTCCCCATTCAATGAAACGGGGTGGCGTCGTCTGCTCCTTATTTTGCTTTACCTTTCCTCTTAAGTGCAACCTCTGCCTGAATCCCCACCATGCCACAATCTGGCGTAGTAGGCAGGGTCTCCACTTTAAGACAGAGACGTGGTTGTTGGTTTCTCTCTCCCAATTTTTTTTGTTTCTCTCCCCTCCTTTTTTTTACTTTTTTTTTTTTTACTTGTATTGTAGGATTGACTTTTCCTTGCTGAGGAGTGGCAGCAGAACAGCAGTGCATGTCTTGTGTATTAATTCTGACCCTCCTGGTGGCTTGTGCACTCGGGTCCCAGGTGTTCTGGGGATGAATGTCCTTAGCTGATGCTACCAGGAGCTTTTTGGACAACAAGGCCCGGCTCTTTTTGACTTTCCTCTGACCGTAGAGGTTCCAAAGTCAGTTCTACAGGCGCTTCAACGTTGTCGTCTAGTTGATAATCAGTCTCCTGAGGTGAGTTCAATAAGGGTTAGAGTGCGAGGGCGGAGACCATGTTGCATCCCAGGTGGGATGAAGTTTGTGGCAGCTACTTGTTCCGTGCAATATGCCAATGGTACTGTTTTCTTTGAGCCTCCAGAGTCTGGGTTACCAGCTGGTCTGTTGGCTTCTCCTGCATTAGTGCAGGTTACACGAGGTACTGTTTATCTACCTGTGGTAAATGTGGGAACCACCGGGTTGCTCTATGCTAACACTATCCTTGGTACATTAGATAAGGTTTGTGTGGTTAGCTTGTCATCAGGAATTAGTGAGGTCAGGTTTGTAGCGGCCACGGTGGGTTCCATAGCCCCTGAAGTGATCCCTCTGCTTCAAGAACAAATTGCAGCACTTGATCTGTCTTTTATCAGTAGTAGAACAGGGTCGGGTAAGGGACCTGCTTTACAGGTTCCAGTCTGTGTTTTCTACTCATGAGGGTGACTTGGGGTGTACAGGCTTGATTTCTCACAACATTCCCCTGCTAGACACCGTTCCTGTCCGGCAACGGTACATGCGTATACCTCCGTCAGAATATGAGGTGGTGAAGTCCCACATCAATCAGCTATTGGAGGCTGAAATTATAAGGGAGAGTTGTAGCCCGTACGCTTCACCAATTGTTCTTGTTAAAAAGAGAGACTGTATTCTATGTATGTGTGTTGACTACCGTCAGCTAAATTCAAAGACCCGAAAGGACGCGTTCCCTCTGCCGTGCATCGAGGAATCATTGGACTCCTGGACAGGGGCCTGCTGGTTCTCCACTATGGACTTGGCTAGTGGATACAATCAGGTTCCTGTCACTGAGAGAGATAGGCCCAAGACTGCATTCTGCACCCCTTTTGGATTGTTTGAATGGAATCGCATGCCCTTCGGGCTTTGCAATGCCCCAAGCACCTTCCAGCGTTTAATGGAACAGATGTTTGGGGACCAGCAGTGTAGGTCTTTACTCCTGTACCTTGATGACATCATAGTCTTCTCTTCCTCGGTCCCTCAGCAGTTAGAGCGGTTGGAGGTGGTTCTAAGTCATTTAGAGCAGGGGTTTTCAAACTGTGGGTCATGACCCACTTGTGGGTCGCAGAATGGAGCAAGGTGGGTCCCACAGTCACTTGGCTGCAGCTAAATTTGAGTTTAAATGACACACACTCACAGGTGTGTCTAGGGCTGCACGATATAGCCTACCAACATTAATTACGAACTGCGATATCCTTAGTGTGATTTTCGAATTGCAATTAAGTCCGCGATTTAAAACATGCGTTGCATGTTTTGAAGCACTGGCGCGCACGAGTTGTAATTACAGTGAGGGTCTCGGAGCAACGTCATTATTAAAAGGTTCAATCGGTCCACATTATTGAGAAAAAACTCGCTCACTTCAATGCGCTGTATTCTGCATGAGATTGCATACACCAGAAAATTCAAATGTTATGAAAATGCTTTCAGGTAGGCTATGTTCATTCATTTCTATCGTCTGTTTGAACTGCACCGTTATCATTCGGGAAACGGTCTGTAAAAAGCATTTCACATGTACGGGGTGAGCAGGGCATAAACGCAGGGTTAATTGTAACACTACAAGATTTAAACATTTCCACATAACAATTTACAAAATTTCGCAATATTTCCTTGACATCATCTCTATATAGAGAAAAATGTAGCAAAGTTCAAAAATCTTTTGAAGTTATTGCTTTTAGTGAAGAGGTTTTTTTTTTTTTTTTTAAAGTGTTTATTTAAAATGAGATGCATCTGTTTATTTTTACCCATTTCTTTTTTATTTATTTTTTTATTTCACTTTTCTCATATAAACATTACACTTCAATCAGATGTACCTCAGATACTATATCGAATATCTTCATATCGGAAACCTACACATTCAACATACAAATATATGGCCAGACCTATACCATACAGTCGTGTTTGCCATACATCTATTCATCAGAAATGTAAACTTTTTTTTTTTTTTTTTTTTTTTCAATAAAAAAAAGAAAAGAACTATGTACATATAGGGAGTCGTTCTGGGCATTCTAAATATTAACTAGAAAATAAAATCAGGTCTTTGAGATGTTACATATTTGGTACATTTTTCCCAGCATAAAGCAAATTGCTCCAGTTTATGATTTAAAAATGCTGTTATCTTCAATTTGTAAATGTCCATTGTAATCTCTATCCATGAGTTTTATTTTTACCTATTTCACAATTATTTTAATCTCCAAACTGTTTTAGATATTTCTGCTTTTCTTATGCTTTCCTAAAAAAGTGGATTGTGCGCCGATCTCCCTTACCCACACACGGAAGGACCATGCATGCATTTTCTGCGCTGAACCCCACAACGAGTTTAACAACACACAGCACAGATTACAGTTCACTGGAGTGAGCCCGTTTCACGTTTTAATGGACGTTTCATATTTTAACATCTGTAAACAAAGAAATTAAAACTTAAATATTTGTACAATAAAATAAAATGGTTATTTTTCTTAAATGCTTAATTTCTGTCATATCAAACTTTTAATAAGATTAGGCTTAAAGTAATGTCAGTTTATTTTATTTTTTTTTCTCAAATATTTTGGTGGGTCGTGAAATAGATTATACTTGTCTAGGTGGGTCGTGGAATGGAAAAGTTTGGGAACCCCTGGTTTAGAGCACGAGGGTTTGAAGGCTCTAATTGAGTAAATGTGCATTTTTTTCCAACATGAGGTAAAGTATCTGGGCCATGTTATTTCAGCACAAGGAGTATCAACTGATCCCGGTACAATTGAGGCAGTATGTAATTGGCTACGCCCCTCTAGTGCATCAGAGCTGCATTCATTTTTAGGCTTTGCAAGTTACTATCGTCGCCTTGTTGAGGGGTTTGCGAAATTGGCAGCCCCTCTTCATAAAATGGTAGCCGAATGGGCTACTATTAAGCCTAGGACACGAGCAGGGCATGGTTTGTCTGGCGCCTGGACCGAGCAGTGGCAACAGAGTTTCGATGAGCTGAAGAGTAGGTTTACCACCGCCCCAGTACTCCCCTATGCCAACTTTTCCTCGTCTTTTATCCTGGAGGTAGATGCTATGGTCTAGGAGCTGTCCTTTCTCAGGAACAAGGAGGTAAAGTATGGCCAATTTCATATGCAAGCCGCAGTCTCAGGCCCACTGAGCACAATATGTCCAACTGTAGCTCCATGGAGTTGGAGTTTTTGGCGCTCAAGTGGGCCTTGACTGAGAAATTTAGGGATTTTTGTTAGGGCAGCAGTGTATTGTCTACACTGACAATAACCCTCTCGGCCGTCTGACCACTGCAAAGCTCGGCACTACTGAGCAGCGCTGGGCTGCACAGCTTACAGCATTTAATTTTGAGATCCGGTATCGGCCAGGGAGGATTAACCGGAATGCCGATGCACTTTCCAGACAGGACCCTGCTAGCCATAGGACGATGAGAGGTTGGTAAGCAGGGACTGAGGTTCCAGAGGTTATGACGGAAGTATCAGGGGTAGATCTAGGCACACAAGCTACCCAGGCTGTGGTTTCTGTTTTGCCTAGTTTGGTGGGCGACATGAGGGCGTTGCAGGAGGCAGATCCGGTGATTGAAGAGGTTTTGGTGTTCTGGAGAATGGGAACACTCCCTACCTTTGAGGAGCGCTGGCAGCTGTCCAAGACTGCCCTGGTCCTACTGCGTCAGTGGGATCGGTTGCTGGAGAAAGAGGGGGTTTTGCATCGTCGGGTGTTTCGTTCCAATGGTGGTGAAGAGATTCTCCAGGTAGTTCTTCCTGCACCAGGGACATGGGCAACAAGGGGTCAAACGGACCACTGAGCTGGTGCGACAGCATTTCTATTGGCCAGGCTTGACATCCAATGTAGCCCAGTGGTGTAGGGAGTGTGAAAGGTGTCAGGTCGCCAAGGATACGCAGCCGGTTGCCCGCAGCTTTATGGGTCATTTGTTGGCCTCCAGGCCAAATGAGATCTTGGCCATTGATTTTACAGTGCTGGAACCATCTCGCTCGGGGCTGGAAAGTGTCTTGGTGATGACTGTCTTTACCAAGTACACCCTTGCAGTTCCCACGCAAGATCAGCGAGCAGAGACTGTGGTGGTGGAGTGGTTCTATAAGTTTGGTGTCCCTGGTCGCATTCATTCTGACCAGGGCCGCAGTTTTGAGTCTGCCCTAATACAACAGCTCTGTAATCTCTATCAGGTTGAGAAGTCCTGCACTACACCATATCACCCGGCTGGCAATGGGCAGTGCGAACGTTTTAACAGGACTTTGCATAATCTCCTGTGCACCTTACCCCTCTCCCGAAAGGCAGATTGGGTCTCTGCTCTCCCTCAAGTGCTTTTCTGTTATAATACTACCCCTCATCAAGCGACTGGTGAGTCACCTTACTTCCTGATGTTTGGCCAGGAGCCAAGGCTCCCTATTGATTTTCTTTTGGGTAGAAGCCAAGAGATGGTGTCTGGTAGTGTGCATGAGTGGATTCTAGAACACCAAACCAGGTTGTTGGTGGCTTTTGAGGGGGCCCGAGAGCATTTAAAGGTAGTGTTAGATCGTCGTAAAAAGCAGCACGACCTGCATGTTCAAGATGCACCATTGGGGGAGGGTCAGTTGGTTTACCTTTGGGATTATGGAGTGAGAGAACCCAGGACCTGTGCCATTGCACTTGTTCTACTATAATTTGTTGTGGCATGTGTTTGCAGCTAACTGTGAAATATTGTTTTCTTTTTGTTTCTTTCAGGAGCTGAAGGCCCCCATAGTAGGGAAGCTAGCTGTTTTTGCCCTTTTGGGTGATGGTGTTTCTTTCACAGAGTGTTTTGCCGTTGGCACCTGTGTTTCCTTCACTTAGTAAGGGTGAGAGTGTTTGTGTGGAGTGGAATTTGGTGAGTGGTGTGGTGTTAGGATACTCACTGCCCAGCTAGCTGCCCTACTAGTAAGCCTCAGCCACACCAATTTTTTTTTTTTTTTTTTTTGTCGGTCTGATGCACACCGAAGTGGTGTAGAACCTTTGCTCCCCTTGAGTCACTAGTTTTTATACATTTAAGTATTATTGTAAAATTAAAACGGTTTTGTATTCAGATCCACGTCTCTTGTCCTGTTTTAGTGAACCTGTGTGCCTTTGTGAAATTTCCCCGTTCAGTGAAACGGGGTGGCGTAGTCTGCTCCTTATTTTGCTTTACCTTTCCTCTTAAGTGTAACCTCTGCCCGAATCCCCACCATGCCACACTAAGCATGCTAGCAACATGCTAATCATGTTAGAAAAATTATTAGCAACGTACTAAATAAATGCTAATCATGCTAACATTTTAATCATGTTAGCAACATGCTAATCTTGCTATCAACATCTATCTATATCTTCAAACTTCAAGCTTTTACAACTGCTTTAAACTTTCAGGCTAGGTTTCTCAAGCCTAAAGTTTGTCTTGACAAACTTTTTTTTTTTTTTATCTAGTTATTTATACTGTGCAGCTTGTCATGGTTTGGGTTGAATTGTGAAATTCATTACAGCATGAATTGTGAAAATTGCTGTAATACAAATCAGTTAAACTGAATTTCTCGCTTCTCCTGATTCTTTTACTCCACAAATAACCTTTTTTCCCTTACTGATAAAAGACTTTATTTTATGTTTGGTCTTTTCTAGTCAAATTTGTTTAAATAGGGTGACCAAACATGCCATTTTTCCCAGGACACATCCTGGCCAGAATTTCTATATTGCCTAAAATATCCAGGTTTTGGCTTTGGTTTCCTGTTTTCATACTTTATGAAGGTATTGATCATTTGACCAATAACATGCAGACATTGTGCGTTATCCTAATCAACCTATCGTGGTGCGTGAGAGGGTGGGATCTACAGAGAACAGTCAAAGCGATGCAAATACGTGTACATATTAGTGTTCGACTTGAAGCAGCACTGAGCATACCAATCAGCGTATGACATCACAGTACCGTATGAGCGATTCAAAAACACAAGAAGCCACATGCTTTCTAGAGCTCTCATGGTACTTTGTCATACAACAATTGGTCTGAGCAGCGCAAACAAAGCCAAAACATGGATATTTTAGGCAATATAGAAATCCTGGCCAGGATGTGTCCTGGGAAAATGGCATGTTTGGTCACCCTATCTTAATCTGTCGTGAAATGGTGAGAAAACTTCAGCTTCATCCTGGAATCTCTCAGTTCAGACTGAACATGCTGACTTACTGTAAATCATGTTTTGGAAGTGACTCCTTTTGCCATCCCACAGTTGTTAAAGTCAGCATGAATCAGCATCACAACTCTTTTGACTTGACTCAGAATATTTAACGGCAAAATGTGTATACAAACCCAATTCCAAAAAAGTTGGGACACTGTACAAATTGTGAATAAAAACAGAATGCAGTGATGTAGAAGTTTCAAATATCAATATTTTATTCAGAATACAACAGATGACATATCAAATGTTTAAACTGAGAAAATGTATAATTTTAAGGGAAAAATAAGTTGATTTTAAATTTCATGGCATCAACACATCTCCAAAAAGTTGGGACAAGGCCATGTTTACCCCTGTGTGGCATCCCTTCTTTTTATAACAGTCTGCAAACGTCTGGGGACTGAGCAGACAAGTTGCTCAAGTTTAGGAATAGGAAAGTTGTCCCATTCTTGTCTAATACAGGCTTCTAGTTGCTAAACTGTCTTAGGTCTTCTTTGTCGCATCTTCCTCTTTATGATGCGCCAAATGTTTTCTATGGGTGAAAGATCTGGACTGCAGGCTGGCCATTTCAGTACCCGGATCCTTCTTCTGCGCAGACATGATGTTGTAATTGATGCAGTATGTGGTCTGGCATTGTCATGTTGGAAAATGCAAGGTCTTCCCTAAAAGAGACGACGTCTGGATGGGAGCATATGTTGTTCTAGAGCTTGGATATACCTTTCAGCATTGATGGTGCCTTTCCATATGTGTAAGCTGCCCATGCCACACACATTCATGCAACCCCATACCATCAGAGATGCAGGCTTCTGAACTGAGCGCTAATAACAACTTGGGTTGTCCTTGTCCTCTTAAGTCCGGATGACATGGCGTCCCAGTTTTCCAAAAAGAACTTCAAATTTCAATTCGTCTGAACACAGAACAGTTTTTCACTTTGCCCCAGTCCATTTTAAATGAGCCTTGGCCCAGAGAAAACGCCTGCGCTTCTGGATCATGTTTAGATATGGCTTCTTTTTTGACCTATAGAGTTTTAGCCGGCAACGGCGAATGGCACGGTGGATTGTGTTCACCGACAATGTTTTTTGGAAGTATTCCTGAGCCCATGTTGTGGTTTCCATTACAGTAGCATTCCTGTATGTGATGCAGTGCCGTCTTAAGGGCCCGAAGATCACGGGCATCCAGTATGGTTTTCCGGCCTTGACCCTTATGCACAGAGATTGTTCCAGATTCTCTGAATCTTTGAATGATATTATGCACTGTAGATGATGATAACTTCAAACTCTTTGCAATTTTTCTCTGAGAAATTCCTTTCTGATATTGCTCCACTATTTTTCACCGCAGCATTGGGGGAATTGGTGATCCTCTGCCCATCTTGACTTCTGAGAGACACTGCCACTCTGAGAGGCTCTTTTTATACCCAATCATGTTGCCAATTGACCTAATAAGTTGCAAAAATGGTCCTCCAGCTGTTCCTTATATGTACATTTAACTTTTCCGGCCTCTTATTGCTACCTGTCCCAACTTTTTTTGGAATGTGTAGCTCTCATGAAATCCAAAATGAGTCAATATTTGGCATGACATTTCAAAATTTGATTTGTTATCTATATTCTGTTGTGAATAAAATATAAGTTTATGAGATTTGTAAATTATTCCATTCCTTTTTGACTCACAATTTGTACAGTGTCCCAACTTTTTTGGAATCGGGTTTGTAGAAGAACTTGATTTTATCCATCAGGAATTAATTACTATATGTGTATATATATATATATATATATATATATATATATATATATATATACAGTAGGTGGCCATCCAAAACGTTGGTTCTACCGCCACTCATACCGCCGCCGCGGCGTCGGCAAAGTGCATTTGCAGCTTTTGACCGCTGAGTGGTGCTTTAATCACAAGTTTTCAAACAAGCGCATCAAAGCACATTTTCGCAAACAGACGTCAGCTTTGCCTCACCGAAGTGTTATATTTGACTGCAGTCGGGGAAAATTAAAGAAAAACCCTGTAGGCTAGTTAAAATATTTTATATTCACAGATGAAAGTTTACTCCTTATGAAGATAATGTGCGTTTCTTAGAACAAATTAAAGCAGGATAAATCTCAAGCCTGTGCCTGAGCCTGTGCTTATATTTTCTCTACACCATATTTTAGATTAGACACATTTAAATAGTGTGGAGTATTATTTATATAATATGAATTATGTGTTATATTATTAAAAAGAAAATGTTGTTTACTTTGCATCGGAGCATTAAGAGTGGTAGCATAGTGAGCTAGGCTTGCGTGTTTTATAAATTATTTTCTTTATTTTAGTAAAACATGAGGCACTGCATAATTTTGCTCCCATTATTTAGGCCTAATTAAAACAAGAAACGAATATATTAAACCTGCACAATTAAGCTAAATCACTGAAAATCTAAAGAATGGACTGATTAATAAAACATCCTCACCTTTAAACTCAAGTTCTCTCATTATAATCAACAAAATGCACACAATGTAAAAAAGAGCTTCATTAATTGACAACTTCAGTGATTTTAAATGTAGTCTTCTTTACCTGCTTTCATATAATTTAAGTAAAGTAAAAATAAAATAAATAAATAAATTGCAGCCGCATTTAAATGCAGGTTTGTGTAATATTCCGTAAAATATCAGTGCAAGATTTGCTCGGTGAGCACGATGCTGAGTGCACGTGCAGCATTTATTCTTATTTGTCTACATATTTTATCTTCATTACAAATCTTGTTTGGTTTTATTTTTGATAATTGCATGTAAAAATAAATATTTTATACTTTGTAATGCATATGCAAAATGTGAATTATTATTCATATTCAAGTGTTTGTGCAAAAATTATTAATGCGCATGCATGACAGGGAGGCGCCATCTCGATCCCGTGATTTTTTTCCCTAATAATGAAATAACTGAAAATTGTGGTGTCTTACATGAGAAATATATCTACAGAAAGCTTGAAATGTCTTTTAAAGGAATCAATTCAGAACGAAAGCATTATGTAATCTGTAAAGGTTGCATTTCTCTCTAAAGGCGCATCCATGTGGAGAGAGTCAGCACTGTGAATTTCATCTTGCAGCCGAATAATCAAATAATTAAAATGTCTCCTTTTTCACAATTATTGGGCTACTTCTGCCTGTGCTTTGTGGCAAACTTAATGCATGTGCTTGAGCGCGGAATATATTAAGGCTCATTATGGATTATAGACTATATGTAAATTTTATATAAACCTGCGATTAGTTGAATAATGCAACGAATAATGACAAATGAACGACTAGTAACTAGAAAAATCTTACGTGGGAGGCAGACCTATTAAATACCCTCTAGACATCTCTGTTAAAGTTTTTAAAGCATTTTATAAGCGTTTGCATAAATTCTTCTTTCAGAACGGCCTGTAACGAGATGCCTTAACACTGATTTTTCCTCTGAAACACAAAAACGAAAGTTGAAATAAAATAAATATTTTAAGTTTTGAGAATGATTGGGCTCAAGCCTCCCCCGCGCGATTGATACACGCTGCCGAGCAGAGTATGAGCGGAGCGGTGTTATTCTGACTGGAGCGAGGAGCGGATTTTTTAAAAGTCGGAGCGTCGTGGTTTTCCAGCACCGCTCCTTCACGAAAACAATTCATGCCAACAGCCCGTACTATAACTGCATATTTAGCAAGAATTCACATGATAAACATATTTAGCTATATCTTGATGCACATAATCTCTCCGATCAGAAGATTATAATGACGGCAATAGTCGGGCGGGATGTTACAGGCTAGTTCTCAAGGAGTTTGTCTTCCTTTTACTGATTATTTTCAGGTTAAAGCATGATTTAAACAGATACAGCACATTCACACGTAATCGCTGTCGCAATAATGCTTCATCTGTATCTGATTTTGAATGAGCAGAAATCTGTAACAAATGCATCGATCTGTAGATAAAATAACTGACGTAAATGTAAACTGTTATTTTCATCACAAACAAAATTTGCCACAGCAGAAAGCAGCAATTATACCTTTTAATGCTGACAATTTTATTAATTTGTCGTTTGGTAGGACAAAAAGTTTGCACACAATAGCCTAATCCCCTTTGAAACTCTCCTGTAATTTAATTAATTAATTTATTTTTATTTGTATAAGCTATTATGAACATAACATTTCAACTTTAGCCACGGAGTTAAGGCGGAGCAGTGTTTCTGGTATCAAAGAACGCGGAGCGGAGTGATTATTATTATTAGCGCGGAGGGAAATTGTTGCTGCTCCACTCTCACATACTCTGCTGCCGAGTGAGAGATGTTTCGCCCTATATGAACAAGGCCGTCAGGTGTAGACACGGTTAGACAGTGTCTGCTATATTTTACAAATAATTGATATAAGAAATAAAAATAAATACACAACCTAAACCAGCGGCATAACGAGATGAAAATATAGACTAGAAAACTGATTTTGGCCTACACTTGGTCTGTCCTCCATCCATGACACTGACTCACTGCGGAGCTGCCAGTTTTAATCTGAACAGCTCTTAACGCCGAGTGGATGGCATGATGGGCTAGTATTAAAAAATAATATATTTTTATATTAAAACTTGTTTTGAACATTTTCTTTGTCATTTGAATATTGATTTTAAGTAGGGAGGCAAAAAAAAATTGATTTAAATTGTAAATCGGATTTTTTTTTGTGTGAAAAAAATCAGGGATTTTTTTTAGGCCATAGGCCTGTCGTCCAGCCCTAATGCAACAGTTTTTTTTTTTTTTTTTTTTTTAAGTTAAAGGCAACTTCCTCTGAAATTAAGTTATAATAACTAATAAACTTTATTGCGCTATACAGTAGTCAACATTTGAAGTGGATCAAACCTTTCTTTAAAGTTGTCCTAAAACCTGTTCTGCAAGTTTGAAACCCTCATAAGACTGTCCATATGAAAGAGCAAGAAATTCACACCTTTATCTCGACCCCCACAAGCTATACAGAACTACCCCCAGCCCCCTCCAGCTGAACTGAACTCGGTCTGTTTTTTGTCTGTGAGGAACGCTGTGTTGTCATGTTACTGGGTTGAAACATTCCTGCACTCACAGCAGCCCTACTCTTTTTATTCATTATTTTCCCGCAGCCCATATTATTATTTCCACTAGACCAAAATAATAACAAATTATCAATTGATAATTAATCATTATTTTTGCCAAAATCATTGTTATTTGTGAACGTAGGCATTTGAGGAAGGTTTTAAGAACAACCCAAGTCCCCCATAAGCCCCTCCAGCCTCCCGCATATTGATAGCGGCTCCCTGATCAGACATCCCAAGTCTCCCGGAAGTCCCGGGAGTCTCCCGCATATTGATAGCGGCTCCCTGATGCCCGCAAATTAGTTAGAATCTCCCGGAATCTAGAGCGAGCGAGCAAGAGCACGCAAAGAAGAGACTGTGTTTCAAATCGTGTAGCGCGCGCACGGCAGAGAGGGAGAGGGAGCGAGAGACCTTGCGTGTGTGTGCTAGTGTGCGTGTGTGCGAAGCGCACGTAAGACAGAGAGCATCCTGATTGGCCTGTTTCGGCAAATCAACCAATCAATTGTCAGTGTGGGCGGGGCTTTTATCTCTTCTCCCGAACCAAATTAATCAGTTATGTCTATCTAGAAACAGGAGCACAATGGCAGAGGGAGAGTGCAATGAAAAATAAATAAAAGCAGTTTACATAAATAGTATAAGCAGCTTATATAAATAGTAAAAGTAATCGACATATTAAACATAATTAACGAATAATTGCACAGGCAGGCCTATAGCTTATAGAAAAATATTTTATGCTTTTATATTTTTTAGTAAAGTCATGTTCTGTGGTGAAATGTCATATCCTTGTCCTCCTTCCCCCCTGGGGGGGGGGGGGGGGTTTGGGGGGGGGGGGGGGGGTTGGCTTCGGGAAACCAACCAGAAAAAACTTTACACATTATGTGAAAACTAGTACCTGACCCAACATTTAGCAAAACAGGAAAACATTCAGTCTGCCTGAAGGAAGACGTATTTCATTGTAAGTTAATGCTGTTAAGTAGAGAGTAAAAACTTAGTGTAGGCTATTCTTAAACTTGGATCTCATTATATTGAAGTACAAATCCAAACACCAGACGCAACCTACACTCTCAGTGTTCTTTCACTGAAAAGTATGCATTTTATTTATTTATTCACAGGCTATATGGTTGAAATAGTAATATTTTAGCTGAAAACTTTAAGTGCCATTGTTTAAAAAAAAATGCATCAAATGTTTCATAGACCTTCAGTTGTCATGCTTTGAAATCCCCATGCCATTTGTAATTTCACTGTATTTTAACCTCCTAAATTACTACCTTAGTTCTATAATGGTAAAATTTATTCAGGCCGATGGCATTTTTTATGACATTATTTATTTTTATTTTTATTTTTAGGATAGGCTAATTGTATCCTACATAAATGGATGAATTAAAACAAATATAACTTTTTAAACTGCAGGCAGATATAGGCCTTTATTATTGTACATTACAAATATTTGGATCGTCCCTTATTTTATTAAAGAATAAATACTTATTTTCTTCAAGAATAAACATTATAAATAAATAATTAAAGAAAGAATCTATATTAGCCCTTATTTGTAGGAGATATGCGAGCGATTCATAGATTTAAAAAAGAAAAAAAAAGGATGCTTGGTTTCAGAAAACAAATACACCTCGTAAAAAATGCTATGATGAAAAAGTCATGCTAACATATTAATTCATATAAATAATTTAAGCAATTAAAACATTTTTTATACTAGATTCTACTTGAATTTCAATACTATTAAACTGACTTTAAAATCTCAAGGAGTTTATAAGTTGAAACGGTAAAATGTCACAGTGCATGTTAAATAGCCTAAATGAATTTGTGTCTGATATAGTATCCGAAGACTTGAGTGCATGTTAGCATAAAACTAACAATATATATATATTTTTTTTTAAATGAACAATTCCTGTATAAAATGTGACAGCAACCTTTATATCAAACATTTTGAAATCGTCCACAGCTGAGCAACGCGAGAGGCAGATCTGAAGTTATATTTGTTTGTTCACGAAGTGAATGTGATGCACAAATTCATTTTTAGATGCAATGGAAAAAAATAAAGCTGGATAAAAACATACACGAAAACACGCTAAAAAATAAATTACATTTGTGAGAGTTGCATTTTATTACATTCAGAAATAATAACGACAGGCCTAATAATACTGTAGGCTAATGTAACAACAGGACATTTTTAGTTCCCTTCACTTTACAACAAATCCTTTAAATTCAACAAATTTATCAGAACAGAACAAGAATTACAAATATATAATTCTAATGGATAAATATAATTGCAGAAGGCTATATAATAATATAGGCTTATAAACAACAACAAAAAATAATAATAATTAAAAATAATTTAAAGCCATACATAAGGTTGGGCATACCTCTCTCATTCCGGACAAATCCAAACATGTTGCCCATTTGAAGCTAAACTCTTATTTATTAGGTAAAATAGGCTTTGGATTTCACACGTGCTTCAGTGTCGACGGGAAAAAAAATAATAATTAGCAAAATTATGCCAAAGTGGCCCGCTGCTCGCGCCGCATTGCTCGGTGAACGACTGCTGTTTCCAGATGTGCGCGTGAGGGTCGGCGGCGATCAAAGTCACAATTCACAATTATTGGTCACACAGTAAAGGCATAATGCAAAAATGCAAAGTGTTAGCAGTTTGAAAAATCAAGAATTATAACAGAGTTAATAAGAACTATTTGTAAATGCTGGACCGTTCTCATTTTCGCTCTGCAAATGGAACCTAAAGATTATTATTATTATTTTTTTAACCAAGAATGAACCGAAATGAAAACATTTTAATCCGTGTATATATATATATATATATATATATCGATATATATATATATATATATATATATATATATATATATATATATAGGACGCGCGCGGTATTACCCATTTTGGATGTCTACTTACTGTATGTATGTATGTATATGTGTGTGTGTGTGTGTGTGTGTGTGTGTTAACATGTGGTGTGTGTTGTAAAACAGTATATCAGTCTGGCGAGTAAACTAAAGAATATACTAGACAGTGGCGATTTTATTGCCAAGGTGCGCATAGAGGGTTGCTATGATTATCTGTAAACATTCGATACTTAAAGCCCTTCCAGATATTGAAAATGCTTTTTGTTTATCAATTTAATTATTTTTTTAAAAAAAATATTAATATTTAACTTTTAATTCTTTACAATAATTAATTATATACATTAATTTATATATTAATTAAGTAATTAACATAATTATTTTTAAAACTAGCCTGATTATATAATTTAATAAAAATGCACAAAATAAATTTGATATAAATGTGATGCATCATGATATCGAATTGAATCGAATCATTGACATGATAATCGTAATCAATTTGAACCGTAAAACCATTGCCGATTCACACCCCTAATAATTAGACAGTATTTTGCTGAGTGTACTTTTGTTCTGGTACCTTGGCTGGTTTAGACCTATAATGGACAACTGACTCATATTCTTCATATTTTGTGTGATAGTCAGTTCACAGTAGTGACAGAAATTAACTTTTAATTTAAGGTTAATATTTACCCCATCATGCTTCATTTGTCAAATTATTAATAAACTCACAAGACATATTTCATTTATATTATTACAAAACATATTTACATACTCCACACAGTAACACCATCAATAAATTAATAAATACCTATCATGACAACAACAACAAAAACAAAATAAAATAAACATAAAATGAATTTAGGTTGTCGTTATGGTTCTGTTCTGGGTAAAAACTCCTCATGCAGCCTGTCATGAATGAGCAGCAATAATAACCCCCCTAGGCTAAACAGAACAGAACAAGGCAGATATCATTAATATTCTAGTGTATTTTATAAAATATATAAAATTCACTAGATTGAGTTGTAGATGATGGGTTTTCATGCTGAAATGTCTGTCAGGCAGTCAGAGATTTGTGTAGTTACTGTGGGATCAGCTGCTTGATGTTAAAAGTAGAGCTGTGTGTCATTAGCATAGCAATGCATAGCCTATCACACACCGCTATCATAAAGCAGTTCAGTCCTAGTATGTCTCAGTATAGCAATGCTATTTATCCTTTGTGATGTTTGTTTGCTTCAAACATTAAAACCACATGAATCCACACTGTAATTTATAAACATGTATATTCGTCATTTCTTAATGGAAGTCTTCTGACTTGTAGCAGATGCTTTGTATGTTTTTCTTATTTTAAACTGTTCAAGTTTCCTTTTTTAAAATAAAGAAACAGTGCCTTTTAAAATATTCTGGAGATGATGCTTTGCTAAAACATTCTTTCAGTGTCACATTAAAAACAAATGAACCATGATCTCTTACTGCAGACAATCAGGTTTTCCATGTCAATTATGAAGTATTTTGCACTTTGGAACAAAGTGCTACTGTAATCTACAAAAATTATTACAATTAATATTTGACTTTTTTATATATTTATTTTGTATCCACAGGCAAAGAATTCACATGTGATTATTTTTACACATCCTGTGGTTCTGACCGGAGTGCCCTTTCAGTCGGTCACTCTCGACGCCACGTCGGTGACCGACGAATTTGGTGACATTGCATTTGTGAATGTTATAGAACATGAACATGATGTTAAATGCTGAATAGATTTGTGAAACACAAAAATAGTGTTTGTATTTGTATGCATTTCGTTTTACTAAGATTTCTCATTCTGCAAGAAGCACTAACAAAACAAGATCTGATATCCACTGATATGAACTTCTCTTCACAATGCATGTGCTTTATTTGGCATCACGGCACCATTAATGGGGGCAGCTGTGGCCTAATGGTTAGAGAATTGGACTTGTAACCCGAAGGTCGCAGGTTTGAGTCTCAGTGCTGGTAGGAGTTGTAGGTGGGTGGGGAGTGAATGAACAGCGCTCTCTTCCACCCTCAATACCCATGACTGAAGAGCCTTGAGCAAGGCATTGAACCAACACCCACTCCCCCCCCACGCGCTGGATATATAGCTGCCCACTGCTCCGGGTGTGTGTTCACGGTGTGTTCACTTCTCACTGCTGTGTGTGTGCACTTGGATGGGTTAAATGCAGAGCACCAATTCCGAGTATGGGTTACCATACTTGGCAAAAATGTCACGACTTTTTTTAACTAGAAATTCTTAGTAATGCGTAAAGTTATGCAAGTTGTTTATTCTTTCTCCTGTACTTCCTCTTTCACATCATTCTCTCAGTACAGTGATACATACAGTGATCAGTGAAGACTGCATTTCTTTCTTTTCAAATTAAGAAGGTGCATTTATTAAGATAAACTGGAATTATAATCATTAAATCTGTTTCAATTCACAGGTACAAATATATCCGTGTCAGACTGAGCACCAACAGTGTGAGAGGCCTGATAGAATAGAAATATATAGATGTAAGATCAAAGTTGTGGTTTCATAGCAGCTGTTCACTTTATTTTCATGTAAATACATAATTATAACTACAGCTAATACCACCATTACAATAAAGAGCCATCAAAATATTACTTCACACCCCTCTTCCACATAAAACACAACAAAACAAAACTTCACAAAATAAAAAAAAAATCCTTTCAAATTAAAAACTAAACGAACAAAAAAACAATTTCTGTAGAAAACTTGCATGTTAGTCAGTGTGACATTTTCTGAAAACATGTTACAAGATTATCAACATTATCAAAAAATCTTCAGTAATACGTGAGGTACATTTGTATGTCTTTAATCTGTTGTGATGTTTCTAAAGATCTGACCGCAGGTTTCAGGAAGTCTTGAGTCTTTAACACCGTCTTTGTCTTTAACTGTCTGTCATCATTCAGTCACTATGGAGCTCAGTCAACTTCCTCTTGTGCTCTGTGAGTATTATTTTCTCTAAATGTATTTCAGTTGAATTGCTATTATATTATGTAAATAATCAAGTGTTTTAGTGTTCTAGATTTATGTCTTTTCTTGCTGCTCTCAGAGTTTCAGATCCAGCTCTAGTCCATGATATATGAGTGAAGGATGAGTTTGAGAGAGGAAGTGTGCAGTTAGTGCTGTTTGTGAAAGAGAAATGCACTCTGTTGTGTTGTAGATCAGTGTTTGTTCACTCATTCAGTTTTGTGATGTAATGCTGTTGAATCAGTTCTGTTGGTTTGTTTTGCAGTTACTGTCACTGTTGTTGTAATATTCACTAGTACACAGTTAGTAAGAGTTTGTCGTTATTCTTATGCTTGTGATCAGACTGTTGTCTTGAAGTTCCCGAAACAGTTCTCTGCTGTGACCAAATCTATAAAATACCAGTCAGATGTTTTCATGTTTATCTAGACACATATACAGTCCCCACACAATATCTTAATATTTGTTCATCTTTATAATTATCAGCTCTATGTTCAGATTATAATGAGTTTTTCTCTTTGTGTTTAAGTGCTGATTTCAAACATCTACTCTCAACATGATGGTGAGTCAATTTGATTCATATATTTTCATCATAAATTTTCATGAGTGGTTCTGCATTAACTGTTATAAACCAACTGAGAGTTGAGAAATTAAATTTTATGAAGATTATAAATGCACCATTTTAATAAGTTGAATTATTCATGTGACAGTTCTGAGGTGTGACAAGAAACATCAGTTTATCAAAAACAGCAGATATATTTTTTCATTCTATGTGAAATCAAAATCGAAACTGAGGGACAAGATCTTGTTATAAAACTTACTGAAAAATTTTCACATCTCATGTCTTCCAAATTCTCAATGATTGTGTATTGACAGATCTTTTATGAATGACTATAACAGCTATAGAACAACACTGCAGTCTCATCTGATTTAGCATCTGTGTTTACAGTCAAGTAACCGTGTTCATACAGTAAAAACAGCACATTATTTTAATTGTGAATTGTTGCTGTTCTTCAGAAACACCAAAACCCACAGTGAGCATCAAACCTGCTCAACATGTATTCAGAGGAGAGAGAGTCACTCTCAGATGTGACATAAATGCTGAAGGAGTCACTAGCTGGCAGTACGGCTGGTATAAAGACGGTTCAGTCAATGCTTTCAGTGATAAACAGGAATACACATTCAGTTCTGTAACTGAGTCTGACGCAGTTAAATACTCCTGTGATGGAGGAGAGAGAGGAGGATCTCACAGCTCACACCGCAGTGATAAAGTTACACTGACAGTATCAGGTGAGTTTGATCATCTCTTCACACACACACACAAGTTTAACATGTTATTAATGAGTGATTTCTCACCTTCAGTTCCCAGAGCAGTTTTAAGTGTTTCTCCACAGACGTGGTTGACTGAAGGAGATCCAGTGACTCTGATCTGTGAGGTTAAAGGCTCCTCTACAGGCTGGACATTCAGCTGGTTCACTGAAACTGTCTCATCAGGTAAGATATTCATTTTGCTTCATGTAGCAACATCTGAATAAACTGTTTTCATTAAAAAAAAAATATATATATATATATATAGAGTATATATATAGAGAGAGATTAAAGATATTTAATCAGTCTGAATACTCTGATTATACCAACAAAATTAATTTATAAGACTCATGTAAAAATGTCTGCTCATTTCTTGAGGTAACTGCACTTTTTCACTTTATACAGACTATGATCTGCTCTCAGACAGCAGCAGAGGAGCTGGAGGAAACTACACTGTCACTTCTGCTGCTCTAAAACACACAGGAGTTTATGTGTGCACAGCAGAGAGAGGAGAACCAGTCGATTACACACAGTACAGCAACACACAGTTAATATGGGTCACTGGTGAGTTCAAACTGAACCACAGAATGAGTGACACTCTGGACATTTTCCTTGATGTTTTTAGAGCTTGATGCGTCTTGAAATATTGTACTGTTATATTATGTACGGCTAAATGGAGAAAATGCTTCTGCTGTCAGTTTGTAACAATGAAGTCCACTGAAAACGAACGTTGGAGAGAGACTTTAGGACTGTTAGGTTCTGATCAGGTAATGGATGAGTAAACCCCCCCTGGGTGCCGGTCAGAGCACCAATAATGAGGAGGCAGGTGAATTAGCTTTCAATGTTGTATTAGTAGAAAAAAGGAAGGCCCACAGATGTACAATCAAAGGCGTAGATAGTCTGCAAAAAATAAATACAATAAAGAAATGAATAAACTAAGGATATATATAAACAATAGTAACATTTACTGTTACATAATGAAAACCGACGCATTCATAATATTCACATAATTGGCATTTCTCTACTGAAAACACAGTTAAATGAAGGGAAACCAGATATTTCACATAAAACTATAAGTCATGAGTGATCATTTGTCCCTATGAACATAAACCTCCCATATATGGATAGAATCATGGTGCATATGAATAACATTTACATAAACAGAACGCTAATCACTTGCTTGGTCTTGTAGCAGATTAACAGAACAACATCACGTTGTTAAGACATCATAACACTGATCTACATCTTTATAAAGAATAATCACACATTAAATAATATTCCCGATTGGAAAACACTAAAGAACAATCGTTACCGAACATGTCTAGGCATGTTTATATGGAAAAAAAACGCATATAACACTATAGCGATCTCTGCTAACACAAATATAAATAAAATAGGCTTACTTTGTGGTCAGTGACTAACACCCTGATATTAAATCTGCAACAATCTCCACAAATAAACTGGAAGCATCATCCTTGCAGCTGATGGCTTGGACAGATCACACGAACACACCAAACAGCGGCAGCTCATCAAACTACACTGCCCCCTAACGTCGTACTATAACAATTCCGGTTTCATAATAAAAGTCCCTCTTACAGGAGCCTTTAATACAGCCGCCCCCAAAGAGGCGGAGCTTCTTTGCTTCCATGAAAGGCGACTTAACTAGTCAGTGTTGGGGCATTAAGTCCATCCTTTGGTAAGGCCGGCAAGATGACCAGGCGAGCTACCAGTCGGGTATAAACTTGACCCTTTATCAACACATCAGCTGATCTGATATGACCATCTGGGCTTTGGTGAGTCTTGATCACTTGTCCTACAGGCCATGAGCTTCGCGGTAGTTGGGGGTCTACAATCACAACAAATGTCTGTTCCTTTAGGCTGGGAGGAGAGGTTTGCCATTTCTGCTGCCGGTTTGGAGGCTAGGGAGGTAGTCCCGTATGAACCTGGACCAGAATCGGTCCGCTAGGACCTGAGAATGTCTCCAGTGCCGGCGACTTAATATCTCTGATTCTGGATAAATGACTTGCGGCAGAGATCCATCAGGCCGCCCCCATGAGGAGACTATTTGGAGTTACTGGGTCAGCATCTGCCACGTCTGACGACACGTATCCTAAGGGTTTTGAATTAAGGATGGCCTCCACTTCCAGCAAGACCGTCATTAAGACTTCCTCTGGTACTGACTGTGCACCCAAAACTGTGTATAAGGCAGATTTTAAAACCGATCTCACTTCCCTCTCCCAAACTCCACCAAAATGAGGGGCCGCTGGAGGATTAAAGCGGAAGTGGATCCTCTGGCGGGCAAGATGACCCTGTACGTCAGGAACCAAAGCAGCATAAGCTTCCCGTAACTCCCTTTCACCCCCGCGGAAGTTTCGTACCTCGATCTGACCATAATTCTGCTGGCGTTCCTCTCCTTGCAACAAACCTTCTTAAAGCCATGAGGAATGAGTCGGTACTCAGGCTAGGGAGTAGGTCTAAATGGACAGCTCTAGTGGTCAGACATTTAAAGAGAATGCCCCAGCGCTTCTCTATACGTCTTCCAATTTTGACTAACAGGGGGCCAAAGCAGTCCATTCCGCAAGAACAGAAGGCCCCTCCAAAAATCACAATCCGCGCAACCACGTTGAAACCGGCGGAGGGATTGTCGGTTGGGCCCTCCAACATTGACATTCTGGGCATTCACGTTGAAACCGGCGGACAGCTTCGCGACCTCGGAGAATCCAATAGTATCTCCGTATTTCCCCGAACAACCGTTCCGATCCAGGATGATGCAACTGGTCATCATAATGTTGAATAATCAAACGAGTGACAGGGTGGTTAGGATCCAGAACCAGAGGATGTAAAATGGAGTCCTCAATGCCTGCAGTTCTCCGCAAACGACCTCCCACCCTTATCAGATCACTGGACGGATCCATTTCAGGGGCTAGGGTAACTAATCGACTCCCCGGACTTAACTGTCTTCCCAGTCTCTAACAGTTTATAATCCTCAGGGAAAGATTCCTGCTGAACCTGTTTGAGGATATGGAACTCAGCCTGGCGGTAATCTTCAGCCTCTGGAGAAGTCCCTGGAGCCAAATTGACCCGAAGTTCTTGAACAGTGACATCCAATAGTTCTTGCCAGGTGTTGTAATTCCATCCATTAATCTTACCAGATGAGAGCGGAACGGTACTGATCCCACAGAAGGTAGATTTCCGTAATTCAACCTGGTCTTCCCTGGTTTCAGTCTTAGGGATTACTGGCCATTCCTTGGGATCTTGGAGGAGGAAAGGGGGTCCTTGAGACCATCGGTTTGGCACAGCAAGGTATCGGAGAGGTCTTCCCTTCGTGAGGTCATCAGCGGGGTTGTCTGCAGAACTTACATGATGCCAGGAACACTTCTCCGTCAGCTCCTGGATCTCAGCGATTCTGTTCCCCACAAAGACTCTATAACGGCAGGAGTCAGAATTCAACCACTGGAGGACCGTAGTAGAGTCTGTCCACAGGGAAATAGATTTGATTGGTAGGGTTAACTCTGTCTCCAGTAGTTTTAGCCAGCTGTGCCGCAACTAGACTACCACAGAGTTCCAGTCTTGGAATGGAGTGAGCTCGTTTAGGAGTGACACGAGAGCGTGCTATAATGAAGGACAGGTAGGTCCGACCATCCTGGTCAGTAGACCGGAGGTAGGCCACCGCTCCATATGCCTGCTCAGAGGCATCCGAGAAGATATGTACCTCATGGGTGACTCCGTCCCTCACAACTTCAGGAGGAACATAAGACCGGGGAAAGGAGATGCAAGGAAGGTATTGGAGTTCGTCCTCCCATGCATTCCAGGACTGGAGGAGCTCAGGTGGTAGGTTGGGTCATCCCATCCTCTCGGCTTGTTCCACAGCTGCTTAATAATGACTTTTTGCCCGAGTGGAATAAGGTAGAAGCCATCCCAGGGGGTCGTACTGGGTAGCTAGGACCTTGTAGAGGTTCCTCAAAGTTGGAGTCTCATAGATCACAGGTCGGTGTTTGTAGGACAAAGTGTCCGTCTGCCAGTTCCAGCTAAGACCCAGTGTCGATTCAGGGATGTCAGACTTCTCCTGCGTCAACCACAACTCCACACTTGCAGCTTGTGCATGGGAAGGTAGGTGACTCAGCACAGTAGGATCATTGCAGGCCCATTGGCGAATTTCGAATCCAGCTCCGGAAAGGATATTCCGTAGTCGATCAATCAAGTCCCGAGCTTCATCTGCAGTAGGCAGGCTCTGCAGGCAGTTATCGACATAGAAACACCTCTCCACTGAGAATCTAATTGCCTCATCCGTCAGGGGGTGTTGCCGCACTTGACGCTGTAGTGCATAGGTAGCACAACAAGGACTGGATGTTGTGCCGAAGGGTAATACCTGCCACTCAAGAATTGTGGGTGCCTCATCCATCTTTAGGTCCCGCCAAAGGAAACGGAGTAGAGGACGGTCCTCAGGTATAAGGCGAACCTGATGGAACATCGCCTTAAATATCCCCACTCACTGCCACAGGATGTTCTCTGAAACGGATAAGGACGCCCAACAGTGAGGCCCCAAGGGTGGGGCCTGGCAGCAGGTACTGATTAAGGCTTTGTCCTTGATACTGATAGGAGCAGTTAAAGACAAGGCGGAACTTCCCATTGTGACTAACGAGATGGTTGGGGATGTACCAGCATTCATCTGAATCAGGTATATTGTCAGTCACCTTCCTAACAGCTCCTGTCTCAATAAGTTTCCTCATCTCCTCTTTATAGACCTCAGCTTTGACAGGCTCCTTCAGCAGACGCCTCTCCACACTGCGAAGGGTAGGTAGGACTGATTCTTTAGGTGCATTCAACAAAGGCATGTCCTTTCGCCGCAGTAGGGGTGTAGCCAACCTGTTGATTCCCTCCATTTCCAGGGTGAGAGTCTTATGGTCAAGCATCTGAAGAGCCTCCTGATCCTGCTTGGATCTGGTTACCTCTTTGCCCTCCCACTGTGGAATCGTATCCAACTGCCACAGTCGTTGAACATTCTGAAGGAGTTCATCCTGAATTGGAGCTACAGAGGTTAGCAGACACTGCTGTGGGGTAGGAGGACAGCCCATGGAAGGTATTGGACCCTGAAGTGTCCAACCTAAGCGTGTGTGAACTGCAGCTGGTGCACCCGGGCCGCCCCATCGAACAGGCTCTGTTGGGGTTATGAGATGGGGCTGATCTGAACCGATGAGAAGTAAAGGTTGGACATCAGTGAGTGGACGGAGGGGAATACCACGCAGATGTCTGTACTTCTGTTTTAGCTGTTCTACTGGGTAAGACTGGCGTGACAGGTTAAGACGATCAGCCGTGAAGGCATGATTGATCCTATAACTGATCTGAGGTTTAAAGAGGGAGAGACTTGAAAGGAAATAGAGCAACCATGAATGACCTGAATATCATCTCTCACTGTCCGCAATGGAAGATTTTCTGGGTTACCCTGAATCCCTAAGGCCTTAACTGCAGTGGAGAGTAGAATGGTTCTCTCTGACCCCATCGTCAAGAAGAGCGAAGGTGTCCAAGGATCGATCTTCATAATGCAGATTCACTGGAACCACTTTGAGCATAACTCGTCCTTTGACAGAGGGTTTATCCAGAAAGAACCTATCTGGGGAGGAATTTGTTAGGCAGCTCTTCTCCATGTTAGCTGGATCCTCCTTTGGGGATGGACTAACATTCACCTCATGGAGAGGGCGGAGATGGGTGCCCTGGCAGATGTTGCAGGGCTTTTTAAGGTCACACTGAGCAGCATGGTGTGCCCTGGCACAGCGCCAACAACGGTTTGTTACTGCGGATCCAAGTCCTGACCTGGTCTGAGGTAAGCTTAGCGAAGGAGGCACACTGGCTCAGGTAATGCTCAGTCTTATCACAGAAAGGACAATAACGTTTCACTTTGGCAGGCTTGGTCTGTGAAACAGGACCTTTATGATGGACGGGAGACTCAACCAGGGATTCTCCAACTCCATGTAGGATGGTCACAGTTCTCTTCCCTGAATCTGATTTTGCATGTGAACCCTTTGGGCATCGGCTCAGTATCATAACTGTGGCACCAAGTTTCGTAACGAAGCCAGTTTGAAAGATCAGTCAGATTAGGGGTTGTGCCAGGTTGGCGGAACATATGTCGACGAAACTCAGCTCTCTGCTCAGGGGGTAGCTTACTCAGGAGGCGTGCGACGTGGGACCCACAACTCAACTCCAGCTTACCATCACGTCCCAGAGTTCTCAATAGGCCCACTAATGACTGCACTTGGAGAGCAAACCTTTGGAAGGCTGATATATCGCCTCTCTTTATGTCAGGACTCTCAAGGACACTAGCAATCTTCCTTAAAGCTAGCTGATGTGGTTGACCAAATTTATCATGAAGTGCTGCCATCGTATCAGTGAATGGAGTTGGTGAGTTAAGATAAGCATCTGCTATCATTCTAGCCTCCTCCAGCTTAAGGTGATCCACTAAGATCTGATATTTGAAAAGTTCAGTCCCATCTGGGGGAAGCAGGTTCTCCAGAGCTATCCGGAGCCGAGCAAACTCGCCAGGATCAGACCGGCTGAACTTAGGAATCGTGGGAAAAGGTCCCCGGTATAAATATTCAGACCTAGAATGAGGTGCTACAGAACATAGGCCGGGCTCTGCCTTTGGTGCAAAGGATGGAGGATTCAAATGAGCAGGTACTGAACTGAATCGTGAAGAAACAGGCACGGTTGTGCGGTTAGCAGGTAAGGGCATGGCCGCAGATGTGAGTAACTCTCGAAGCTCTTTAGGGGTTGGAGGTGGGGGGAACCCGCCAGTGTCAGGAGCATAAGGCTTAGGAGGGCGTGTTTCAGTAGCCGGGAACACAAAGGAATACTTTCTATTCTCTGGCATCACTGGGTGGTAAACAGTGGCGCCCGTGTCGGAGAGTGTAAGGTCACCCCACCTGGTTCATCCAGTCAACGTCAGGCTCAGGCCAGGGGTGGTGGGGGAAGATCCGCAAAATTTTCCCTCATCCGCGAAAGGTGTGGATTCATACCGCCTCACAGGAGGACTGGATAGCTGCAATGCTGGTGGCTGTGCTGATGAGAGATTCTGGCCTCTGGTTAGACTAAGGTCAGCTCGAAGTGACTGAGCAACTTGAACTAATTCTCTGACTTCCGCACGGACTTCTCTCAGCTCCCTCAGGTCTGCTTGGAAAGCCTGATGAGTCTGAATAAGTTTGTGCAATGCTCATGACGCAGGTGCTCTAATTCACTGCCGTGTGCAGAGGAAATCAAACCAGCTGCTTGAGGCGAGGAGAAGGATGACTGATGGAATTCAGCATGCTGTGGAGGCTGATAATTTGAGGCTATGATCTGTGAGCCATCAGAACAGACCAGGTCACCACCAGGGGGAGTTGCCGTAAGTCTGGAAGGATAGGGGGGTAGTCCGGGCGGACAGTTGCCTCCAAAGGATGCGGAACATCATACTCAGCGACAGGTCCTGACTCGGGTATACTGTAACTTCATACTGCTGAAGGTGAGCTGGTGGACGAGTATGACGTTTAGGACGAGCACCACTAAAAACAATCTCCTCATCAGGATTTAGAAATAACTTTAAACTAAACAGACCAAATATTTCCCCGCTTCTGAAGTGTAAATACGATATTTTGCGTACCTGACATTTTATATTCAATTAGAATGTAATTCAATTTAATTTCGATTGTTTTTAAATTATGTCATATGTAATGTAGAATAGTTAATAGGCAAATTACACATTTAGCTTCTATCAGTGGTCAACATGACAACAACAATTTTTTCCTGTGGGCTTTAATTTCATAAGGATGCATTACTTTTATTACAGGAACTGCTCCCTATTTAGGACTCTGCTGATGGATGCAACAAAATAATAAAGACATAAAGCACAGGTAAACGTAATGATGTTACAGAAAGTAATTGTCCCATGTTGATCATTTAATAAAGGTAGTTTTTTTGTTTTCTAAATAACCAAAACCATCTTTGGTCCTTACATTTCACTGATATTTGAAGAGAAAATTCAGTTTAAACACACTTCTTATTCTTTTCTCTGTTATTGATTTGTAGACATTGTAAGTGGAACCAACCTGAAGTCACCTATGGCTGAGATTGAACTCAAACCTACAGAGAAAGAAAGAAGAAAAAAGAAAGAAAACAAAGGTAAAACTCAACAAAAGTTGATGATCGTATGGTTTTATGATCATGACAATAGTGTACAGCAGAGCTAAAGACCTTTGGTGTAAAAAGCCTATTGTTTTAAAATAAATTATTTCTAGAAGCTGTAGAGGTTTTATGAATATAATATGAATATTGGACACACAGTAAGCACTAGTGGTATTAACTTTTGGCATCTTTTAGGGAAAACCAGTGAAAGTTCTGACACTGTTTACTCACTCTAAACTGAAAACCTGGAAAACACCATCAAGGTGAGCGTCAAAGTAAAAAACATCAATCACACATTCACAAGGAGCCACTTAAACTGCATCTACAAGCATTGTTGAGAATCTAAAGAATAAACATGAAACATGCAAAGATTAAAAATGTGGCATGTTTTGTAGCATTTTTAAAATTCATTTACCTCATTTTCAGCTGCTGGATCTAGTGATGTGATGAATGCTCAGATTAAATAAATGGTGGAGGAAGGAGAAACTTTCAGTCCCAGGACGCTGATGAGTTTAGGCTGAGAAGGGCTGGAGGATGACCAGGAAATCATAAGGCCATTATCATCTTTGTGATGCTCTGAACACTTGATGGCAACAGATTTAGCAGTATTTAACATCAGTGATTATCTGACCCTAACCTAACCACTTGGGTGCTGAAGTGTAATTAGCATGTAATTTACGTTCATTGACTGGGAAAGAAAAAAGTTTTGGTGTGTGTGTGTGTTGTGTGTGTGTGTGATTGGAGAAGAGAGAGAGAGAGAGAGAGAGTGGAGGTGAAATTTCAGTTTCTCTTCTGTTCTTCTTGATCTTAAAAAGTATTTTAGCAGAGTTTTCATGGTCATGGAAAAACAATCAGAAATTTTTAAATTGTGATTTCCAAGTGTGGAAAAATCATGGAAATTTTCTAAAATTATGTTATAAATTTATATAGCTGTTTTTTCAACGGTAAAATATTTTAATTTAAGTGCTATAAATACGAGTCTAATCTTTAGATTTTAAAATTGCTTAAAACTGGTCCAAAAATGTGTTTTTTGACTCGTCTTCTTGTTCTTAGTCAGAGATTAGAATAATTGTTCACAATAATAAGTAAAAAAAACTGAATTTTATGTACATGTAAACACATAAATGTTTTCAGTGCCTCCAATAATTAGATTTTTCCTAAGATAATTAACTATTACCCAGGGATCCTCACTCGCTTAATCATTCTTAATTACTTTTAGCTTCATTTTTAAATTTTGCTGCAAGAGAAACAAATCACAACAACGTTTCGGCGGTAAATCATTTCTTCAGTGAATCATACAGTGACATTCTCTACAAAAGGACTGTTCTTAAAAAAACAACAGAACCACCTGGGTGAAAAGTCATCATAACAGGGATGCGTTCAGCCCCCGACAAACAATGGTGGTGCGTTGAAAAGAAAAAAAAAAAAAAAAAACTGTTTCTGATGACTGCAAGAGTTGCAACTATGGCAGCTGAGAAGGCCATTCTTTGTGTTTTCTTTTTGAAGAATTTTTTCGGCACCTGAATTGAAATCGGTATAAATATTTGTTTTTTTAATGCTGCAAAATAATTTTGCTGATTTTACAATTACTGCCCTGCTGTCCAGAATAAAAAGAGAACATCTGAATCCAGTGAAGGGATTTTTGTGGAAACTGTGGTTCCTAATTATTGTTATCCAAAAAATTTTGCCACCCCACTTTCCAGATGAAAAGACAAACATTTCAAGTGAAGGACAATCAACTTCTTACCACCGAGACTGTGTTATGGAAAAAATCTATATGACCTTATTATTTTTTATTGTATTAGGCTTTCACATTATTTTTGCTGATCACTGTAGTTGTGCTATGATATTGTAATATTTACCATTATATAATCGGAGGAGTATAGAAAATGTTTTTGAAAAGTGTCACTCCACAATACAAAAATATGTACAGTATTTTTGTTACATTAATCAGTTCTGTCTAGCACACCTTCCTAAGGATAGGATTTATGGACCAGAAGACATTGCAATTACTAAATGATATTTAGACAGACTTAAAGAAGTTCAGATCTATACTTGTGCTCTTTATTAATTTCAGTTATTTTGCCTTTAATGTAAATAAACATGTGCAAGCAATATACTTGCTCTTCAAAAAGTCTATTTAAAACTTAATTACATTGTGCAAGCTGTCTCTTTAATACCGCGCGTGGGTTTATATACATGTTGCTGCTGATTGGACTGACATGTTTGACATACCCACCAAACAAGAGAAAACGCATCTCAAACTCCCTGGCAAACCGTTTCCAGGAAACATGTCGTTCAAACTGAAAACCGTAGCAAAACGTTGTGCACCGCTTTTGAGCTTGAAACTTGCCCCTGGTGAAAAGTCACATAACAGATGTTACTGATCATATACAGGTGTACAGGTGCTTCTCAATAAATTAGAATGTCACGGAAAAGTTTTTAATTTATTTCAGTAATTCAACTCAAATTGTGAAACTCGTGTATTAAATAAATTTCAGTGCACACAGACTGAAGTAGTTTAAGTCTTTGGTTCTTTTTTTTTATTGTGAAGAGATTTTGGCTCACATTTAACAAAAACCCAACAATTCACCATCTCAACAAATTAGAATATGGTGACATGCCAATCAGCTACTCAACTCAAAACACCTGCAAAGGTTTCCTGAGCCTTCAAAAAGGTCTCTCAGTTTGGTTCACTAGGCTACACAATCATGGGGAAGACTGCTGATCTAACAGTTATCCAGAAGACAATCATTGACACCCTTCACAAGGAGGGTAAGCCACAAACATTCATTGCCAAAGAAGTTGGCTGTTCACAGAGTGCTGTATCCAAGCATGTTTAACAGAAAGTTGAGTGGAAGGAAAAAGTGTGGAAGAAAAAGATGCACCAACCAACCAAGAGAAAAACCACAGCCTCATGAGGATTGTCAAGCAAAATCGATTCAAGAATTTGAGTGAACTTAACAAGGAATGGACTGAGACTGAGGTCAAGGCACCAAGAGGCACCACACACAGACGTGTCAAGGAATTTGGCTACAGTTGTCGTAATCCTCTTGTTAAACTACTCCTGAACCACAGACAGCATCAGATGCATCTTACCTGGGCTAAGGAGAAGAAGAACTGAACTGTTGCCCAGTGATCCAAAGTCCTCTTTTCAGATGAGAGCAAGTTTTGTATTTCATTTGGAAACCAAGGTCATAGAGTCTGGAGGAAGGGTGGAGAAGCTCATAGCCCAAGTTGCTTGAAGTCCAGTGTTAAGTTTCCCACAGTCTGTGATGATTTGGGGTGCAATGTCATCTGCTGGTGTGGGTCCACTGTGTTTTTTGAAAAACCAACGTCACTGCACCCATTTACCAAGAAATTTTTGGAGCAACTTCATGCTTCCTTCTGCTGACCAGCTTTTTGAAGATGCTGATTTCATTTTCCAGCAGGATTTGGCACCTGCCCGCACTGCCAAAAGCACCAAAAGTTGGTTAAATGACTATGGTGTTGGTGTGCTTGATTGGCCAGCAAACTCACCATACCTGAACCCCATACAGAATCTATGGGGTATTATCAAGAGGAAAATGAGAAACAAGAGACCAAAAAAAAAATGCAGATGAGCTGAAGGCCACTGTCAGAGAAAACCTGGGCTTCCATACCACCTCAGCAGTGCCACAAAACTGATCCCCGTCTAATATGGTTTTATTTAAGCAATTAACTAAAACAAAAAGACCACCCAACAAGAACCAACCAAATATACAATAAAATAACAATTTACATAAATCAAAAAAATCACTAAAATTATTATTTATTTTTATTATTATTATTATTTTTATTATTGTGGTCTTATGAAGTTTTTTTTTTCTAATTTTTTTGAGATAGTGAATTAGTGGGTTTTTGTTAAATGTGAGCCAAAATCATCACAATTAAAAGAACCAAAGACTTAAACTTCTTCAGTCTGTGTGCACTGAATTTATTTAATACTTGAGTTTCACAATTTGAGTAAAATTACTGAAATGAACTTTTCCACGACATTCTAATTTATTATTGAGAAGCACCTGTATATAAATGCATGGGACATTTCAACATATAAATCACATAAGATGTAGAACAAGTAATTAAAGATTTAATGAAAAACATCACTGAATTGATTGGTTTTAGTTATATATTATATAGTCTTTGGTGTTATATATTAATTTTACACAACAGTTCAATAAACAATTATTTAACATTTAGTTACTTATGTTTCAAACAAATATATGTGTATTTGTATGTTTCCCTTTGTGTCAATGATATTTGTTTCAAAAAGAAGTAATACTTACTAACAACAACAATAAATAATTTTCTAATGGATAATAAAAATTATGGTTGATAAAAATCGTTTTGTTTGCTTTGAACCTTTACTTTGAACCGAAACAGAGAGCATTTCCTTATCCTTCTTTTTCCAAAATAAAAGTCCCAGCGAGCGCTCTCTCTTACAGGCGTCTCTTCCCGCAGACTCTACAGCCGGGACTCTTATTTTGAAATGCGTTATATGTCTCACAGCTCAGAGGATCTTTGGACGCACTGTTAAACGCAAGTAGTTTATATTTTCTTTCATCAATAATTAGTTCCCTTTCAAGGGAACTTTGAACTACGTCCTCTAGGGATCGCTATGGGGAACACCTCGTCGTGACCCCGTGTCCTGAAGCATACATTGAAAAAAAAACACAACGTGTTGGCCGGCGACAGCCTCTGACGTCACTACCGGCCCGACCATAAACAGGCACTGGGAGAACACGTCATCCTCTTCTTCATCTTCACTGACTGTTTTGTTTGAAGCGTGCATCTTAAAGAACCGGTAAAGAGCGCTCTTTCTCTGTCTATCATGGCGACTACTAGCAAGCGTTTAGACAATGTGTGCATCCGTGTTGGCGTTATTTGACACCCGATGACACACTTGATCTTTGCGTCATTTGTTTGGGTGAAGAGCACGCACCGTCGGTCTTTGAGGAGGCAATCTGCATGCATTGTGAGCATTTTTCAATGAAAAAGCTCCGCTCTCGTTCGTCTCTCTTTCCGAGGAAAAGAAAAAGAAAAAAGGCAACCATCTGCTTCCCGCGGTTCAGGACCTGCCGCTGCTGAGGCACGGAGGAGAATGAGCTCATGAGAATTTCAGGTGGATCTGTCTGAATGATTTAGAGAGGGACTTTCCCTTTCGTGCTCATCGGCGGCGGACGAGAGAGAGCCTCAGGAGGATGATGTTATATCTTTAACACTTTCTGATACTGAGGTTAGGGCTCTGCTGGGTTTTTTACCCAGGAAAAGCAGGAGATATTTGAGGATGGTGAAGAAGCTGAGGCTGAGCCTTCTCAATTCTCCTGCCCTGCGTATGTAGAGCTGTTGGAGGTTATGGATCGCGGCGCGGCAAGGTTGGACTTGCCATGAAAGTACACTAACAAGGTGATGCCGTGAGGCCGCCTCAATGAGCGTTATCTTTCCGACCATAGCCCTCCAGCTCAGGTGAGCCTTTCATTTCTGCCTGATCTCCATACGGAGATCGAAAAGAAATGAAAGAGGCCGTTTTCTTCTCGCATCCATCGGTTTCAGCATAAGAGTTTTTGCCGACATCGAGGTGGTGTGCGCGAAAACGGCTATGAGAGGGTGCCCCCTGTAGAAAGAGCTTTCTTTCTGCGGGGGAGACATCCTCTCTTAATCTCCCTCCTTGCCATCTAAGCCCCTTCAAGAAATAAATCTCGCTTAAATGGCAAGGCATATGCAGCAGCAGGTCAGGCTGTGGCTTTATTACACACGATGGTGGTGCTTTAAGCATATCAGACTGATCTGCTAAGAGACCTGGATAGAGGCGAAGGCCTTTTTCCTGATCAGGTAGCCGAGCTGCGCCGCACCACAGGCCTCTCTCCAGGCTACCAAGCAGGCCGCCTCTGCCAGGGGCAGGACTATGGCGGCCATGGTGGTAGTGGAGAGACTTCTGTGGATGAACCTGGCAGCCTTCGTTCCACGAATGTCCAGGTCTGAGCCCGAACAACATAGGGGTCCTGGCCTGTCTCGATCTGAGGATCAAAGACAGGCACCGAAGTGTCGTGACTCACGCTCCTCCCCCACCTGCTGGCAGGGGTAAGAGGAATCGTGGGTCACAAGGAGGTAAGCAGAACCTAAGGGATGTGATCCAGACGAGCGTAAGCGTTCTCATCTGAATCAGAGCGATACCGAGGTATCTACTCGTTCCCTTTAGGGATTTTTAACTTCTGCTTTTATCCTCCCCTTCCTAATTCCCCTGTAACCACCAGCTCTCCACCTGATCGAGGTTAGGTGGAAACCTTCTCGCATAACAGTCTCCTATGCTGGACCTATAATGTTTTTTGGCTGGTTCTATGTTCATAGCAACCACCTTACTGATGGTCCGGGAACTAAAGGAGGCACCCATTGAGCGGGGCTCCAGCGCAGGAGGGTGGGAGTATGATAACCCTTTCTGTATATACTTATGTGTATTAAATTGCTGGTGGTTATGTGATCTACTAATAAACTCTGTGAGTTTCCTTTTGCAGTGCTCAGTTACAGTGTTTACTAAAACACTCGTCAGCACCAGCCATCCGGCTTCAAGTTCCGGTTTTAGGCGGCTGAGGTCACAGGTTTCTGCGGAGCCTTCTTGATCATCAGGCCTGGCACAGCACTGCAGGGAATTTCATGGATGTCTGGCCAGGTCACCCTGAGGGTTCTCCTGGCCGCTTAGTTGTGCTGTTGCATCCAGCGGGAAGTGAAGGTGGCAGTTACAGAAGTCTTCTTGTATATGCTGCCTCAGGTGATGTTCCCCTCGCTAGAGGTTTGTAAAATTTGAGCTTGCCTCTCCCCCGTGCGGTTCAGCGCCCCTCTGCGATGCTTAGGAACCTTTAGGTACACACACTAAGCTATGTGTACTTTCTGAAAACCACAAGGTGGTCAGTGTGCACGTGAACACTTTGCGCACTTTCTAAATCCACGTAAGTGGTAAGTGTGCATGCAAGACTCTGCACACTTTCTAAAAATCCTGTACGGTAAGGGTTACGCGCTCCGCCTCGTTCCCTTTCTTGAGATGATTAGACCTTGGTTCCTTGGGCTCCATTCAGCCAGTATGTATTTGTTTATACACTTCAAGCATCGCGCTTCCCTCAACATGAGGGGCTATTTGGGCAATTCTCGTGGTAGTTTAGCAGTGCTCCCCTTTTCCAAGAAGGGTCGCCTATGAGCGTGCTACTCTGAATTCGGAGTTCTCCTCTCATATGAGACCGAGTTCGCTGTTTTTCCCCAGAGCGCTCCAGCATTATTTCCACAGATCGAGTTGATGATGACTCTTAAACATACTTTTTTGAGATGCATTATTCCATCTATGAGCTGCTCTATCAGAGTGCCACGAGAGCCCTTCCTAAGAACAGTATTTGAAAATCCATGCTATGGTAAGTGTGCACCTGAAGTCTTTGCACACTTTCTGAAATCCACACTGTGGTAAGTTCGCACGCTAGTACTCTGCATTCTTTCTAAAATCCTATATGGTGAGGGCTTCCCGCGGTTGCTTCGTGCCCTTTCCTCTTGAGTTGGTTAAAAGCCCCGTTCATCTTGGGCGCCACTCCACCTATGTATCCTCAGATACCTATCTAAACAGGGTGTTGCTACTGGAGATCTGTTGAGACAGCTCCTTCAGCAAGCTTATGCGAAAGCAACCAGTAGCCCCTGTGTGACAGGCAAGACTTAGTATAAAATGCTAGGTTCTTAGCCGTATCCCTTTAAAGGAATCTTTCCTGATTCCAAGCCTTCAGCTCTTCCCCCGGGCCGAGGCCCTTACAGTCAAGTTGGGTATGTAGCTTAGGCCTTTGGCCATAAGGGGTACTGTCACAGACAGCCATCCAAACGTCCCAGGGGCAACTCCCATGGAAATGGTAGAGTTGGTACTTAGTGTTCGCCATGATTCTGGCCTGCACTCCCCTCAGCATGGCGGCATGGGTATACTGTTCCCCTTAGCGACCCCTTGAAAGGGAACGTCTCAGGTTGCGAATGTAACCATGGTTCCCTGAGTAGGGAATGAGACACTGCGTCCTCTAGCTCCCTGCCATGCTTCGGACGCAAGCTTCAGACAAAGAAGTGAATGACATGTTCTCCCGGTGCCTGTTTATAGTCGCGCCAGTAGTGACGTCAGAGGCTGTCGCCGGCCAACTCGTTGGTGTTTTTTCAATGTATGCTAAAGACACGGGTCACGACGAGGTGTTCCCCATTGTAGGAGCCATACATTTGAGTTTGATTAGTTTTTATGATATTTCCTCCTTTTCTTTCTACACTGCTGTTTATGTGCACGCGCATAGTGACGTCATTGGTTACTGTGGGTGTCACCGGGGGTGTGGTGTCTGTATTAATGCATGTGTGCTCACCTGTGTGGGGCGGGTGTTTGGATTATGGCTGCAGGGTGAGTGTGTGGAGAAACTTTCTGTCGACCGTCGCCATCATCATCTTCTGTTTCTGCACTGTCTGAGGTATCTTTGCACAGCTTATGAAATGCATCAATTCAAGTAAGTGTTGGTTCTTGCTAAGCTTGTGAAATGGAACAATAAAGACGTCCCATCATGTGCAATGGTTCAGCGTGACGCGTCTTCAGTGTAAACCCACGTCTTAGCCTGCTGCGGCTTTTGATTAGTTTTAAATTTTATATGCCGCAATACCCATAGTAGATTCGCAAGGGCAAATAAAACTGAGAACACCAAGTTATGGTTATAGTTATTACATTTTACTTCATTCAAAATTAATGTGTTTACCCACATGAAAAAAATACTGTAGTAATTTATAGTACTGTTAAATACTATAGTGTTTTTGAACCATACTATAGTAAAGTACTTTAATTCATTTTTTGTGGTAATATAACAATTATTTTAATATAAACAAATTACTTTACCCAATACTGAACCACATTTTCTAACTATAGGCATATTATACTTCAACACATTACAGTTTACTGTAATAAAAAATAAAGTAAACTACAGTATTTATTACAGTTTATCAGTTCACTGTAGTTAATACTACAGTATGCTGTAGCATTCATTAACAAAGTGTTGTAAATACCAGAACATACAGTATAATACACTTTACTATAGTATGGCTCAAAACACTAATATTTACTATAAATTACTATAGTATTTTTCACGTTTTTAAATAAGTGTAATGTCGGATAGTAAAGACAACGAGCAAATGAATTATGTAATAATTTAGTAATGTTAGAATAAGCGGTTTGCAAAGATCTATCTATCTATCTATCTATCTATCTATCTATCTATCTATCTATCTATCCGTGATCCATCAACATGTCAACCAGTAATCTTCACAATACCATATAGTCCTAATTTTGAATTGTGCATCTATTGTTTTATCATTTCAAACCAAACTAACGTCTTTTTAAAGCTTTGATATGACATCAGCTTTCTTATTTACCCCCCAGATAACCTTCACCATGTCAAAGAAGGGAAAGGAGGAGGTCTCTGACATTTCTCCTGTCTTATTCCTGGACAAAATTGGACAATCAATGCGCTTCTATGGGAGACCAGGCCCAACTAAAACACAACTTTATCCACTGGTAAATAATGGAGGAGGCACTTTGTGTCGCAGTCAAGAGCCCGGAGCCATTTTGCAGATGAGGTTATGCATAATAAAACAAGGCGTTGTAAGCTCCATATATGGTTATTTCAGGGAGGAGACGAGGTGGAGATGCACGTACGCAAAATCTTCCCCTGACTGGGATTTATAAAGGGATTTTTGCGCAGGTTCTGGCATACACATGGTTTTATAAATCTGAAAACTTTTGTGCATAATCAAAATCTAGCATTTTTTTAGCCTGCATACTCTTTTAGGATGAAATCTACGGAGGGTTTTATAAATGAGACCCCTGGTGACTTAGAATGTGACAAGGTGTAAAAAGTACTCAAAAATTTTACTCAAGTGAAAGTACAAGTATCTGGCCAAAAACATACTTGAGTAAAAGTAAAAAAAAGTAAAACTTTAAATTGTACTCAAGTATTAAAAAAGTACTTTTTTTCCCTAATAGATATGTTTTGTTGAAGAAAAAAAAATGCACAGGCCAAACACATACACATACTAGTGCAACAACATTTAAAATGCAGATACAGGGAAAGGGATTAAAAGGAAAATAAAACACACACACACACACACACACACACACACACACACACACAAATACAGGGAAAGGGATTAAAAGGAAAATATATCCTTTCCACCTTCATGCCATCCAATAAATACATGACTTTCATTTATCAGATGAACACAAACTAAGGGTTTAAGAAAAACATCATCTCTCATTAGTTTAATGTAAAGATTTAAGTGAATGGGACGTCCAAAAATGAATACGACAGACAGTAACTCACACAACCGCTGTTAATAAATCAGTGTATTCTTAAGTGAAAGGATAAATACAAAAAATACAAATACCAATATTTTTAACTTGACTGTTGTGTTCATTTTGTGTGGTTTCTGAAGTGGTCCTGTCCCCTTGCATTATTCAGACTAAAAACCTTTTCCTCTGTTCATCTGAAGAAAGAAAGTCATAAACATCTGGGACGACACGAGGGTGAGTAAATGATGAGAGAATTTTCATTTTTGGGTGAACTATTCCTTTGAAGAGCAAGATGTGATGCAGAGCATAAAACATATTCCAGACAGAACACAAGAATGTGTTGCATTCATGAGGAGAGTCATAGAATTAAAACACACTGTACAACATTAACAGTTTGAAAGGCCACTTTTTTGTGTTGTCTATTCAACATCTCTGTCTAAGGATAATTCAACTTTTAATTGTTTGAGGTATTTAGAGTTTTTTTCTCCGCAAATATTGAGAAATAATTATTTGTAACTAATTAGATTAATAAGTAAATCATATAATTATGAAGATAAAATAAAAAAAAAAAAAAACTTACAAGTCTTAATTGTTACTCAATAATATCCACTACCTGGTAAGAACATCACTAAACATAAATGACAATCTATTTAACATAAAATTTTCATTCAAGCACTTTTTTTTTTTTTTTTAGATTTGTAACATTTAATATATATATATATATATTATATATTATATAATATAACCCTCTGCGTCTGTGTGCTCCCCCAAATGTCTCTGCGTTGTGTTTGGGTGATGGTTGAATGAGGAGGACACAAAGATCGTTTTCGTCACAGCAGTGAAGCTTATTTATTGGGCTCTTTATCTGCATCATCCACTTTTCACAAGGAAAATAGAACTGTTAGTTACTAATATAAAAAATAAAAATGCATATAAAATCATAAAATGAAACAATATAGTTTTAGCTGCCGTTATATTCAACCTTAAATCAGGGGGGTTCTCAAAGACTGGAAAAATAACTTTCCACGTATGACAATTAATGTTAAATGCCACATGCATCCCAAATACAAAGAATAAAACCCAAAATACTCAGATAAACGTTAAACACAAAAATAAAAAATATACCCCACCACATGGAAGGTACAACCCATATCAGAAATACAAAACCATCCTTCGCAAATAACTGCACATATATGTTAGTTAACATCTTTAACAGCAGTATATTTCTTCAAATAACATGGATGGCCAATATAATTAAAGAAATGCAATAGATGTAACAGAGAACAGTGAAAACCATCCTTACCTTTTCACAAGGAAAATAGAACTGAATTAAACAACAGCTCCACCCATGTGAAGAAGGGCTCACTCATAGATACTATATAGATACTAAATACTCATAGAACACAGCTCCCCCCTTACATTTTCCCTACACACACACACACACATATATATATATATATAATATATATATATATATATATATATATATATATATATATATATATATATATATATATATATATATATAGTATATAAAAAACATTCCCACAAAAATATAAATTGTATGTAAATTCTCATCACTGATTTATTTTCACTCAATCTTGTGCATTCAGCTAATATATTACAGAGCTAAAGGCTCTATCAAAACAGAAAGAATAATGAATAAACTGTTTTGGGGGGTGTGACGACCTCTGCTGTTGGTCTTTGATATTGCCTTGGTACCTGTTTCCACAAATTAGCAGTCTATTGGATACACCTGTGACCAGTGCTTCAGGTGCTCCTTTAAAAAGAGATCTCCAGTTGAGCCAAGGAGGAACTTTGGACTTTGTTTGGTTTGATTTGTTTTTTGCACTGATTTGTTTTTTGCACTTATGCCTCAACATTCGATTACATTTCCAACCATGCACTCTTCCTTACACACCCTTTAATTGTTTTCATTTTATTACTTAATGTTATTGTAATGATCCAGAACTCGACATGGGATCCATATGCAGGCTCTATTGCAGAAACTCGTAGTTGTACACGCAATGGTCAATACCAGCAATATCAGCAACGTAGGGAGAACAGAGAATCAAAATCCAGTAAACAAGCAAGGGTCGGTAGGTAGACAGCAAAGGTACGTAAAGGAGATCAAACAGGGTCGGTAACAGGAAAACAAACACGGGTAGTAACGCTCAGAAATGACAGACACAGCAAATCAAGACTTTACGTTGAACTCCTGTGATAGTCCAGCTTTTATACCCAAGTCCTGATGAAGAGCACCTGTGACGGTGATTAGAGTCCAAGGACGGGGCTTGTGGGAAATGTAGTGTAGTCAGTGTAAATGAATGGATGGATGCGTGTGTGTCAGTATTCTGCTGGCCAGCAGAGGGAATCACGGGGTTCGTCTCCGTGACAGAGCACCCCCCCCCCCCCCCCCCCGCGAGCGACTCCTGGCGCGAGAAGGCAAACGACGTCGGGGTCTACCACGGGGTTGAGGAGCCGGTCTTTCTGGATGTAAACGATGAAATTCATTGATGAGATTGGGGTCTAGAATATCCTCAGAATTTACCCAAGAGTGTTCCTCTGGACCGTACACCTCCCAGTCGACCAGATACTGTAGGATTCTTCCCCGACGTCTGAAATCGAGTAACTCCTGGACTTGGTAAGCCTCCTCGCCCTCTATGGTGATGGGTTGAGGGGCCTGTGCATGGGACCTCCCCTCTCCCTCGTCTCTGGGACCAGCAGCGGGCTTGAGCAGGGATACATGAAAGGTAGGAGAAATACGATGTGTGTTAGGAAGTGAGAGCCAGAAGGAAACTGGGGTTATCTGTCTAGTGATTTGGAATGGACCCACGTACCTTGTACTCAGTTTGCGGCAAGGAAGCCGGAGACGGAGATCCCGTGTTGATAGCCACACCCATTGACCCGGCTGGTAGTTGGGACCTGGGCGCCTTCTGCGGTCCGCTTGCTCCTTTTGCCTTCGAACAGCGTGTTGAAGGTGAACATGAGCCCGATTCAAAACCTCTTCACTGCGTGCCATCCAATCATTCACAGCCGGTACGTCCGTTGGATCCCCTGACCATGGGAACAATCGGTGGTTGGAACCCCAGTACACATGTAAAGGGAGTCAGACCAGTTGAGGGTTTGAGAAGGGAGTTTTGCGGATATTCTGCCCATAGTAAGTATCGAGCCCAATCGTCCTGATTCTGATTGCAGTAGGTTCTGAGGAAGCGGTTCAGTTCTTGGTTGAGCCTCTCCACTTGTCCTTTTGCCTGGGGATGATAACCATAGGTGAGGCTGACATTGACGTTCAGGGCTTGGAAGAAGGCTGACCATAATTGAGAGGTGAATTGAGGTCCTCGGTCTGACACAATGTCTTCGGGTAGTCCATATAATCGAAAGACCCAATTGCAGAGATGTTCTGCAGTCTGGAGAGCTGTAGGTAGTTTGGGTAGTAGAATGAATCTACAAGCCTTGGAGAATCGATCTATGATGGTAAGTATGGTAGTGTGGCCTTGGGAATTGGGAAGATCCGTAATAAAGTCTATGGCAATGTGAGACCAGGGTCGTTGTGGAATGGGGAGTGGTTGAAGGAGACCAGCGGGAGATTGCTTGGATGATTTGTTAATGATACAGTTATTGCATTGCTTTATGTAGTTGGCTGTGTCCTTGTGCAGTGATTCCCACCAGAAGCGGTTCTCCAGCTGATTAATGGTGGCTGTGATACCTGGGTGACCAGATGATGGATGGCAGTGAACTTGACTGATGACCTGATCACGAAGATGTTCAGGGACGAAGATTCTGTCAAATGGGCAGGCCACTGGGGTCTCGTTCTGCTCCCTGTATTGTTGAAGCAGAGTCATGATGTCCCATTGAATGGGGGCAACTACTACATGAAACAGCAGAATGGGTTCTGGATCTATGGGAATATCCTCCTCCTCGAATTGACGGGAGAGAGCATCCGCCTTAGTGTTCTTGGAGCCGGGTCGATAAGTTACTGAGAAGTCGAATCGAGTGAAGAACAAGAACCATCTCGCTTGGCGAGGATTAAGGCGTTTGGCGGTGCGTAAGTATTCCAGGTTCTTGTGATCTGTTAGTAGTGTAAACGGGTGCGTAGCTCCCTCTAGCCAGTGCCTCCACTCCTCGAAGGCTGCCTTCATGGCAAGGAGTTCCCGGTCCCCGACACTGTAATTGCGTTCCGCTGAGTTGAGTTTCCTTGAATAAAAGGCACAGGGATGAAGTTTAGCGGCGGGGTCTGGACGTTGGGACAGGATAGCACCGATACCAGTGTTGGATGCGTCAACCTCGACAATGAAAGGTAATGAGGGGTCAGGGTGGCAGAGGATGGGCGCGTTGCTGAATCGTTGCTTCAGGGTCTGAAACGCGCTGTGTGAGTAGGTTCTGACCATTGTAGTCGGTGAGTTCCTCTCTTGACCATCGAGGTAAGTGGGGCGACAACCGTACTGAAGTTCCTAAATGAATCTCCTGTAGAAATTAGCGAATCCTAGAAATCGCTGCAATTCCTTGAGGGTTGTGGGTTCAGGCCAGTTAAGAACGGCGTTGACCTTTTCGTCCATGGCCACCCCTCCGGGACTGATTATGTACCCTAAGAATGTGGTGGAAGTCGTGTGGAATTCGCATTTCTCAGCCTTGGCGTATAACTGGTATCTGATGAGGCGGTGAAGAACTGCTCAGACGTGTTGTACATGTTCAGGAAGTGTGTTGGAGTAGATCAGTATGTCATCAATATACACGATCACAGATATGTTAAGCATGTCTCGGAAGACCTCGTTAATAAATGACTGAAACACAGATGGACTATTGACCAGTCCGAACGGCATCACAAGATATTCATAGTGTCCAGTGGTTGTGGAGAAGGCGGTCTTCCATTAATCTCCCTCTCTAATGCGAATGAGATTGTATGCGCACCTTATATCCAGCTTAGTGTAGTACTGGGCAGTGCGAAGCTGTTCGAGGGCTGAAGGAACCAATGGAAGAGGGTATCTGAATTTCACAGTCATTTCATTTAGTCCACGATAATCAATGCATGGACAAAGACCACCATCCTTCTTCTTCAAGAAAAAGAACCCGGATGAAGCAGGAGATGTGGACGGTCTGATGAAACCCTTCCGGAAGTTCTTCATTGATGTAATCCTTCATGGCTTCGGACTCAGGCTGAGACAAGGGGAAGATGCGACCCTTTGGGGGAGAATGCCCTGGCAGAAGATTGATTGCACAGTCATATTTACGGTGAGGAGGTAAGGTGTTAGCTTGCTCCTTACTGAAAGCCTCCGTAAGATCAGCATATTCCTCTGGAAGATCGAGAATGGACTCTCGTGCTGGAGAGTGTGACACGGAACAGACAGGAATGGGTTTGACCAGAGAAAGACAGTTCTGTTGACAATGAGTGCTCCATTTCACAACTTGGCCCTCTCTCCAGGAAATCTGTAGATTATGCAGACGCAGCCAGGGTAATCCAAGAATCACGGGAGTGTGGGGAGAATGTAGAATTGAATCCTCTCCTTGTGAAGTAATCCAGACGCCATCACTAGTTTGCGAGTGAGGTGAGTGATGGATCCAGAACCCAGTGGTCGACCATCTATTGTTTCCACTGAGAGAGAGGTAGAGCATGAAATCAGTCGAATGTCATATTTCCCCAGAATCGAGTAAAGCAGAGGTAATGATCTGTTTGTCGTTTATCCACAATTCAACTGGAATGCTTACACACTGTGTATCACACAGGGAAGTGAGAGGAGTACTCACCGAGCATTGTGAGGAGGTAGATGCACGAGTAGGGCAGTTGCTACGTTGATGGCCAGGTAAGCCACAGTACATGCATAGTCTATTTGAGATGCGTCGATCTCTCTCCTCAACAGACAGATGGTAAGTATTAACCCTCTGGAGTCTAAGGGTATTTTTGGGGCCTGGAGAAGTTTTGTCATGCCCTGACATTTGTGCTTTTTTCAGTTTCTTATAAATATCTAAATGGCTAAAGTCTAATCTCACTGTAATCAGCACAAAACTGGGCTATAATAATATGTGAGCAGCATGTATGTACATGATTGTGTTTTTGAGAAAAAAAAAATGTTATGCGTGGTCAGTGAAAAACTAAAAATGTTAAATCACTTGAATAAGGCAATAAAACACATACAGAAAATTGGTTTCCAGGAATTTTGAGAACTGGAGCTTGTAGATTAGAATTTTTTTTCTAAATGATGTGAAAATCATCTTGTTTACTCACTTACAGAAAACAATATATTGATTTAAATTTTCTAAGACACTTTTTGTTGGTAAAAGTCATATGCGAGTAGGCGTCAACTATCATGAATTCACACCTGAGAAGACAAAGGCCTGCATAATGAGCTGCATAATGAGCCATTCAGTCAGCTGTGTCACTAAGAGGGATGAGTTACAAGAAAGAATGTGAGGACAAATAAAATAAATGTATATAATTTTATGTTTGTAGTTTATTTAGAATATATTTAAATTATCCCACAACATAATTTAATATTCACTTGTGAGTGCAGTTAAACAGTTTATTAGGAAAAATCAAAGCTGACTTTCAAACTGAATTTTTTGCATCATTACTCCAGTCACACAATCCTTCAGAAACCCTTTTAACAATCTTATTTTCTACAAAAAACATCTATTGTTATTATTATCATTATTATTATTATTATTATTATTATTATTAATGTTGAAAAGAGCTGAGAATATTTTTTTAAGGTTTTTTAGGGGGGATAAATTGAAAGAACAGCAATGATTGTTACATTTGTTACAGTTACATTTATTGTTAAATTTATATTATTTACATCAAGCTTTTGAATGGTATAGTAGTGTATATTGTTATTGAAACTTCATAATATTTCACTTAATTATACATTTAGTCAGGAATTATAGTTCGGAAAAAGTCTAACTAGTAAAATGTTTACACGTTATGTGAAAACTAGTACAAGTATATAAATAAATAAAAAGAGACTTACTCATGTTTATGATCTCTGCTGAATAAAGTGCTTCATTCTTTTTTCTGAGGAAATCCAAATCTCAAATCCTCAACCACATCACATCTTTTTGGGGTGAATTATGTCTTATTCCTCTCATCGCGAAGCAAACAGTAAAAAAAAAAACAAACTTGAAGAACAATCTCGCTGCGTTGTCTTCTGTTGTGTGGGCGTATTCAAAAGCCGCGCGCTTCAGTGAAACATTTTGAATCTCAAAAGCGCGCTCGGCGCGGGGACGTGGTCGCATTAGAAGATAATGAAGGGAGACGTGAAAAACGGACATCACGTTGTTTTTTATATATGGATTACTTTATCACAGAATATTTGTTTTCGGCAGCACTTGTTTAGTTTAAAAGTAGACATGTCAGGCTTTCTATAGATATCTCTCTCATGTATCTTCGTTGAGTATTCACTGAGTTACAGTTCATTTTTAATGACGCATTTGTAACTGAAGATCAGCGCAGACAAAGGCTGCAGACACCACTCCTTGTTTTTTATCTTTATTTTATAAGAGCACAAAGTTTTGTTGTTATTATGTCTGTATACAAAAAAAAGTAGACCCTTTACAGATTCGATTGATGTATTGCTCTTATATGTACAATCAAAACTGAAAGTGTAATTTAAGTTCTTTTCGGGGTTATCAGGAGAAAATACCCCAAAACGCGTATACGCGTTAATCGACTCCAGAGGGTTAACCTGCATGGGTTCAATAGATTCATGAGACGGCCTGAAACCTGGGTGGTCAGTGCGGCGAGGACTGGATCGCCGGGCACGTTGCAGATTGTCAATGGTAATTGTAAGTTCAATGAAGCTATTAAGATCTCTGCCCTCGTCTCTGCATGCTAGCTCAGCTTGAAGATCATAGTTCAGACCCTTGCGAAAGAGTACCTTTAGTGTGTCGTTCACCCAGTTGGTTTGTGCCACCAGTGTGCGAAATCATAGAGCATACTCAGCCGCCGTCATTCTGCCTTGAGATAGTTCCAATAAGCGATCTCCAGCTCCTCTACCCTCCTTAGGGTGATCAAATACTGCTCTGAACTGTTGTAGGAAGTCCTGAAAGGAAGAGAATGCAGAACCATCAGAGCCCCATACAGCAGTAATCCATTCCAGTGCTTTCTCAGTCAGCAGTGAACAAACAAAGGCGATCTTCCCAGTATCAGTAGTATACAGCGTGGGTTGCTGTTCAACAAACAATGAACATTGTAATAGAAATCCCTTACACTTGCTGGCATCACCATTGAATTTCTCCGGGAAAGCGAGACGAGGATTAACCTGGGACGGCCTCCCTGCAGCGTGGGTAATGGCGGACGCTTCCGGCGTTGGTGTGGCCGCGGGAGCTGTATGGAGACTCTGAATGGCTTTGACAAGTCCCTCTGTGATAGACGTCAGTCGATTCAGCTGAAACTGGTTAGCAGCGATCTGACTGGCTTGGGCCGCCATGGTGGTATGAAGACCTTCATAAGCCGCTGGATCTCGTGTTGGCGAAGTCTTCTGTAATGATCCAGAACTCGACATGGGATCCATATGCAGGCTTTATTGCAGAAACTCGTAGTTGTACAGGCAATGGTCAATACCAGCAATATCAGCAACGTAGGGAGAACAGAGAATCAAAATCCAGTAAACAAGCAAGGGTCGGTAGGTAGGCAGCAAAGGTACGTAAAGGAGATCAAACAGGGTCGGTAACAGGAAAACAAACACGGGTAGTAACGCTCAGAAATGACAGACACAGCAAATCAAGACTTCACGTTGAACTCTTCTTCTTCTTCTTCTTCTTTTGTTTTTTATGGCGGTTGGCAAACCAACTTAACGGTGCATTACCGCCACCGACTGGGCTGGAGTGTGAATCAGGAGATATTGGATCTTTAAAAAAAAAAAAAAATTAAATCCTACTGGCTAAGTCTGTGTCTCTAAGAAACTTAATAACAAATTGATGAATGTTACTGGATGCTTTCCCTAATAAACCTTGCATTGTAAAGTTATTCTGATTGACACTTCTGAGAGACTGAAAAAGCTGGTTTCTTTCTTGGCTGTACTTTGTGCACTGAAATAAAATATGCTCTACAGTTTCTAAATGACTGCAATATTGGCAGTTCCCTGTTGGATGTTTCCCTATTATCTTCAATGAAGAATTGAGCCCAGTGTGTCCTATTCTTAACCGTGTAATTATACTTTCTTCTCTTCTACTCCCTACACTCTGTCCTTCCTATACCCACTTCTGGTTGTATATTATATAAATGCCTCCCTTTATCTTGATCCACCCAATACTCCTGCCATTTTGATCTTGCATATGCTTTAATGAATGTTTTAGCTTCAGATTTACTATATGGAACTTGTAATATTCTATTGTGTTTCAGTGTTTGTTTTGCAAGTTTATCAACCTCCTCATTCCCTTTCACTCCAACATGTTCAGGTACCCAGAGAAACCTGATTTTTAAATCCTTTGCATTTAACTTATGCAAAACCATACAAATTTTATGAATTATATCATTTCTTATAGATTTCCCAGTTTTTATGCTTTCTAAAGCTGAATAACTATCAGATATAATCACTGAGTTATTTAACTCATTTCCCTCTACCCATTCCAAGGCCAACAAAATTGCAACCAGCTCTGTTGTGTATACTGATAAATTATCTGTTATTCTTTCCTGACATATTACCCCATTCTTTGGAATATATACTGCTGACCCAGCGTGTCCTGTCTTTGGATCCTTAGAACCATCTGTAAATATGAATGTATAGTCAGAGAAATGCATATCCAGATAATATTTAACAATATCCCTCACTGCTACTTCCTTTGACTTACTTTTTTTATTTCATTATGAATGCCTAAATCTACATCTGGTATAGGGAAAAACCATGGTGGAATAGGAGGGACTGAAACCGTTGAACAGTACTGTAATTTATGTAACCCAATATTCTCAGCTTTCGCATCGCCAATCCACCCAAAACTTTTGTCACGTTGAACTCCTGTGATAGTCCAGCTTTTATACCCAAGTCCTGATGAAGAGCACCTGTGACGGTGATTAGAGTCCAAGGACGGGGCTTGTGGGAAATGTAGTGTAGTCAGTGTAAATGAATGGATGGATGCGTGTGTGTCAGTATTCAGGTGAGGGTGCCCTCTGCTGGCCAGCAGATATCTTCTTGAGCATAAAAAAATGTACTAGTGTTTCTTAATTGTTTTCATTTTATTACTTAATGTTACCTTAATTTAGTAGTAAATATCTTCTCGAGCTTAATATTTGGTTTGCGTGTTTCCCTTGTCTTTGTAACTTCCCTTGAGCCAGGGGTCGTAACAGGGGGGAAACGTGACTTTGCTACCTCAATATACTTCCTTAGATTTGATAGTGAACTTTTGAAGCCAGACATTTACCTGGTGAAAGTCACAACTGAAGTAGAAATGTGTGTGCTTGATGCGTGAAAACACTGATCATTGGTTCTCACATCAAGCACACACATTTCAACTTCTGTTTACCGTATTTATTGTGCATGAGATAAAGTAAAATCTAATGTACTTTTTAAGATTAAATAAAATTGTAAGGAGTGAAAAGTAGTTTTTTTTTCTCGAGAAATGTAATCAAGTAAAAGTACAAGTAACCACTTTAAATTGTACTTGAATAAAGTACAAATCCCCCAAAATAATACTTAAGTAAAGTAATTAAAATTATCAAGTATTTTACTCCTCTGACTGAAGCACTGACAAAACAAGATCTGAAGACCACTGATACGAGCTTCTCTTCACACTGCATGTGGTTTATTTGACATCACGGCACTATTAATAGAAATTCTTAGTAATGTTAATGCAAGCTGTTTTTTTTTTCTCTTATACTTCCTCTTTCCTATCATTCTCTCAGTTAAATATTGATGATGTCTGATCTTGGCTATATCTTTCTAAAAAAATATATATCTATATACAGTGTCAGAGCCCTGAAAGAATATAAATATATAGATGTGAGATCATAGTTGTGGTTTGGTTTGTTCTCTTTCAGCTTAAATACATGAACCAGTGAGAGAAGAGCAGCAGTTGTTCACTTTATTACCATGTAAATACATAATTATAACTACAGCTAATACCACTATTACAATAAAGAACCATCAAAATATTGCTTCTACCACCCACTGCCACTTATACACTGTAAGGGAGGTTTCCCTACAAGAGGTTTAGGCTGTAGGATTGCCGAATGACTAAAGAAACGTTATCAGCACGATGATATAAAACTGTACATTTCTAGTCTGTTACCACCCACTGCTACTTATACCAACAATGGAAATAAGTGCAGTTAGAATAACCAAATATGTGGGAGAGCGTTGCTATTATGTGACTATATTGTATTGCAATAGGTATAATTTTAATGTTAAAATGTTGAATTGAGAGTAGTTAGCACATAATTTATAATCGAAGTGGTTTAATAACAGTATTTTGTTATGGTTACACTTGAATTGGTTATAAAAATAGATGAAGGATGGTAAAACATATACAGTTAAAGGTACCCAGGATGTGTGCAAAATATAACCTGAGAGAAAGTAAGAAACAAAGAAAAGAACCAACAAAAAAAAAAAAACAAAGAAAAGAAGTAGCAAAGAAAAAAAAAGCCAGCAAAGAGAAAGAGACAGAGCAACAGTTACAGTCTTCTTTTATCCCTTCCTTGACCATGTGACTAAAATCCAAATGTGAGACATTCAAACTGACCAATCAGCAGATTACAGCTATAATAATTACAATAAACCGCCATCGAAATATTGCTTTATTTCTCTCGTTCATTGAACACACCAGAATATTACTTTTCATAAGATCAAATAAATCCCAAAAAAAAATACACTGAATGGGTCACGACAATATTTCTGTAGAAAACTTGCATATTAGTGTGTGTGATGTTTTCTGAAAACATGTTATAAGACAATCAACAGTATCAAAAAATCTTCAGTAATACGTGAGGTACATTTGTATGTCTTTAATCTGTCCTAATGTTTCTAAAGATCTGACCGCAGGTTTCAGGAAATCTTGAGTCTTTAACACAGTCTGTGTCTTTAACCGTCTGTCATCATTCAGTCAGTATGGAGCTCAGTCAACTTCCTCTTGTGCTCTGTAAGTGTTATTTTCTCTAAATGTATTTCAGTGAAATTGCTATTATATTATGTAAATAATCAAGTGTTTTAGTTTTCCTAGATTTGTCTTTTCTTGCTGCTCTCAGAGTTTCAGATCCAGCTCTAGTCCTTGATATATGAGTGAAGGATGAGTTTGAGAGAGGAAGTGTGCAGTTAGTGCTGTTTGTGAAAGAGAAATGCACTCTGTTGTGTTGTAGATCAGTGTTTGTTCAATCATTCAGTTTTGTGATGTGTAATGCTGTTGAATCAGTTCTGTTGGTTTGTTCTGCAGTTATTGTGACTGTTGTTGTAATATTCACTAGTACACAGTTAGTAAGAGTTTGTCTTTATTCTTCTGCTCAAGACTGTTGTCTTGAAGTCCCCGAAACAGTTCTCAAATCCATAAAATACCAGTCAGATGTTTTCATGTTTATCTAGACACATAAACAGTCCCCACACAATATCTTAATATTTTTTCATCTTTATTATTATTATTATATTATTATTATCATTATATATATATCATTCTCTGTGAAATCGAAACCGAGGGACAAGATCTTGTTATAATACTTACTGAAAAATTTTCACATCTTATTTCCAAATTCTCAATGATTGTTTATTGACAGATCTTTTATGAATGACTATAACAGCTATAGAGAGCAACACTTCAGTCTCATCTGATTCAGCATGTGTGTTTTACAGTCAAGTAACTGTGTTCATACAGTAAAAACAGAGCATTATTTTTATTGTGAATTGTTGTCATTGTACAGAAACACCAAAAGCCATAGTGAGCATCAAACCTGCTCAACATGTGTTCAGAGGAGAGAGAGTCACTCTCAGATGTGACATAAATGCTGAAGGAGTCACTAGCTGGCAGTACAGCTGGTATAAGGACGGTTCAGTCAATGCTTTCAGTGAACTACAGGAACACACATTCAGTTCTGTTACAGAGTCTAACGCAGGTAAATACTCCTGTGATGGAGGAGAGCCAGAAGAATCTCACAGCTCACACCGCAGTGATGAAGTTACACTGACAGTATCAGGTGAGTTTGATCATCTACACACATACACACACACGTTTAATATGTTATTAATGAGAGATTTCTCACCTTCAGATCCCAGAGCAGTTTTAAGTGTTTCTCCACAGACGTGGTTGACTGAAGGAGATCCAGTGACTCTGATCTGTGAGGTTAACAGCTCCTCTACAGGCTGGACATTCAGCTGGTTCACTCTAACTCTCTCATCAGGTAAGATATAATGTGTTTCATGAAGCAACATCTGAATAAACTGTTTTCATAAAAATATTATAGAGATTAAAGATATTTAATCAGTCTGAATACTCTAATTATACCAACAAAGGTAATTTATAAGGTTCATGTAAAAATGTCTGCTCATTTCTTGAGGTAACTGCACTTTTACACTTTATACAGACTATGATCTGCTCTCAGACAGCAGCAGAGGAGCTGGAGGAAACTACACTGTCAGTTCTGCTGCTCTAAAACACACAGGAGTTTATGTGTGCAGAGCAGAAAGAGGAGAACCAGTCTATTACACACAGTACAGCAACACACAGTTAATATGGGTCACTGGTGAGTTCAAACTGAACCACAGAATGAGTGACGCTCTGGAAATTTGTGTTGATCTTTTTAGAGCTTGATGTGTCTTGAAATGTTGTCCTGTCATAATATATATGGCTACTTTTGAATGGTGTGAATGGAGAAAGCTGTCAGGTGTAGTTACTGCATCTACTAGCAGGGTCTAAATAAACCAAACTAACCAGAAAACCTTGATTCCTGGGTTAGCAGCAAACATGTCAAACCTTTAATTCTAATGATGGAAAATTATCAGGAAAAACTAAAATATAACTACTGTGGCACAAAAGTATTACTTACATAAGTGGACTTGAGGGAAAATAATCAGATAGGTGTAATAAAAAATGATAATTTGACCTATTTATTAAATAGTGTTTTAATTATTACAGTTATTTTTAATTTTTATGTTACTGAACACACATTGATTCTAGGAGGCACTTTACCAACAACACAGAACTCTCAATGTGCACATCAACACATTTTATAGAATGAACCATATAAACACTTTATCAATCATTTTACAGTTTGATTAATATCTGCCTACTAATAATATCTTAGTAAATTAATATACAGCAAACTCAGTTAACTATAAACACTGCTAGGTTCACACTGTACAGACAAAGAAGAACTGATCCTCGAGTTGAGTCTGGTTTCTCCCAGGGTTTTTTCTCCAATAATAACAGCTTATGGAGGTTTTTGTTGGTTGTCACAGTTGTCTTTGGTTTGCTGTTGATGGCATAATGACAAATATATTAAAGTGTTATTTTGTTTATGAAGTTTTAAATATAAATTTAGGAATTTCTTTTTTTTATTATTATTAATTATTATTTATTTTTTTCTCTGAAATGCTGCTTTGAAACAATTTAAGTTGTGTAAAGTGTTATATCAATAAAACTGTCTTGACTTGATTTGTGAATTGTAGCTGTGATTGTCTTCTCAGGTGTTTCTCCTCCAGTCTCTCTGATCGTCAGTCCCAACAGAACTCAACACTTCACATCTGTCTCTCTCTCTCAGCTGTGAGGACCAGAGTAACTCTACTGGATGGACAGTGAGAAGATACAGTGACAGATGGGGGCTGAAAGATTGTTCATCATTACGTCGAGGATCACAAACAGGATCTACATGTACAATCAGAGACACCAGCACATATGACACTGGAGTGTACTGGTGTGAGTCTGAATCTGGAGAGAAACATCATCCTGTTAATATCACTGTACACTGTGAGTCTGTGTTTATGTATTTATTCATTTCACAAAGCCCTATTTTATGTTTTGGATATAAATACTGTAGCTGGATTGTGATCTCAATTCAATCACCCACACAATCTTATTCCTAAATGTAGCGGGTCCCGGCTAGGTCTCCGCTGGCAGATATATAGATAATCCCCTGACAGGAGTGCTCTGGAAATATTAGAATTATTATAGAGAAATCAGTGACGCAGGACAACAGTTGCTCATTCTCCATTCACTCGGATTATATTTATTTTCAACTTCATTTTAACTTTGTATCTGCAATCATGAATTATTTTCTGTTATTTTTGTCTGCTTTGCATTGAAACACAGTTTATATCCACATTTGGATTACATGAAGTCATATAATCTTCAATTGTCTGTTTTCACATAAATGTATCCTTACATATTTTTTCAAACATAAACTTAAAGTTTGTATGAAACCAAAAAACAAACACTTTTCCTTTAAATCCCATGTTTGGTCTATCATCAATCATGTCTGCACTTCTTCATTTAAACACCTGTCATCTTTGTCCTCTTATCAAAAGAGCATTTTTGTAATAACTGTACATTTTATAAGTGTTCACTTTATACAACAGAATAATTCTCATTTGCAGTTAAGCTGTATTACATTTACACTATAAGAACACAGACTTCAATAATAAACATATCTGCCTCATAACTTGGCACTCAGTTAAATCTGTATCATTGTAATATTACCCTGCATGTGCCCTTAAACAATGCCGCAGCCATAACTGGTCTTATGCTGTACATTCACATTAACTTTTTTACCTTTTAACATTGTACTACACACATAGCTGTTTTCCACACACACTGAAATAACTCACAAATGCCCCGGAGCTGTAAGGTACAAATAAAATAATTTGCGGATGTCGGCCTGCATTTTCTCAACTGCGTACTGTCAAACTTAACTGTTTACACATTTGACATACTTTTAGCTTACAGAGCACACATCACCGGGAATTCCTATTAGCTTATGAACCTCTGTAGTCACATACAAGGTGTGTAACTAACCTGGAAATATTAGAAATATTACAGGGAAATCAGTGACGCAGGACAACAGTTGCTCATTCTCCATTCACTCGGATTATGAGCTCATCTTGCTCTATTTTGTATTCACTCGGATTATGAGCTCATAGAATAGCCCTACATAGAAGGATAACTCAGTCTTTCCTCCTGTACTTGTTCAGCATGTTCCTTTTGCTCGTCCTCTCCAGGCTGAGGTAGGTAAGTGACATCAGGTTGTTCACTCGTCTGTAAATCCTCTCCCACTAATTCCACTTCTCTATCTGTTGAGCTTTGTTTATCCTCTTTTTCAGGTGTGTTTTGTTCGTGCTCACTTTCAGGTAGGTTTGTCTCACCCGTGTGTGTAAAGTCTCTTTCAGGTGTCCCTCCATCCATTGGTTCGGTCGCGGGTTTCTTTGGAGTTTCCCTCATCAGTAATGTACCTGGACATTCTTTGTGGGTCATGGTCGGTTTCTTTGGAGTCAGACCAGGCACTGTTGTAGGAGATGACTTTGACACCGGACTTTGCTCTCTCCATGAGGTCGCTGATCTGTCATGTCCAACTTGATCATTTTCCATCCTGACTACAGGTGTTCTCAGCCAATAACCTCCTGTCCACTCATCCTCATCATCAGTGTCTGATATTCCATCCTTGTCAGCAGAGTTTACCCTCTGTTGAGGCTTCTTTTGTCTCTGATGGGGGATTGCAACAGAGTCAGCTGGCTGTGCTGGGTTCTCAACAGGAAAGTCATTCACTAACAGCAGCAAGTTTCTGTGTATGGTTCTGTTCCTTGCATTTTGGTCTCCCTCAGGATGAATGACATATACCGGATTATCTGAGATTTGCTCCTTCACCACATAGATCCTCTTCTCCCAGTATGAGCATAGTTTACCGGGTCTACCTCGCTCACCCATGTTTCGAACCAGTACTCAATCTCCTGGTTAGAGGACCAAGCCCCTCGCCTTTTGATCATAGTAGGACTTGTTCTTTGCACTTGATGACAGGCTGGATTTGTTTGCAATCTTGTATGCTTCCATCATCCTTTTTGACCATTTATCCACATATTCTTTGTGTGTCACTGATTCTGTGTCTCTCAATAATCCAAACAAGAGATCCACGGGGAGATGGGGGTGTTGCCCATACAGCAGGTAATGAGGTGAGTATCCGGTGGACTCCTTTTCTCTGTCTGTCAGTGTCCGTAACATTTGCAGCAGTGTGCGCTTTCCATCTCTCCTTTTCTCTGTCTGTCAGTGTCCGTAACATTTGCAGCAGTGTGCGGTTGAACCGCTCAGTGGGATTATATTGTGGGTGGTATGGGGATGTTCGTGAGTGTCCGACCCTTGACAGGCATCCAAGGGTGCGGAAAAGGTTGTTCTCAAACTTGCGTCCTTGATCATGGTGGAGACAATTTGGATAACCCAGACGAGGTATGTAGTCGTTGTATATCCGTTCAGCTACAGTTTGTCCCGATTTATTTCTGGTTGGGTAAGCCTGAGCAAATCTGGTAAAATGGTCTATTACTACCAGAATGTACTCATAGCCTCCTTTGCTTTTCTCTCCAGATGTAAGTAGTCTATGCAAACCAGATCGAGAGGGGAAGCAGAAGTCAGGCCACCCATTGGCGCGCATACATGTGTGGTGGGGTTTTTTTGTTTTATGCAACTGCATTTTCTTGTGACATACTCCTCTATGCATCTCTTCATCTGTGGCCAATAGAAACGTTCTCTGGTGAGATGGAGCACACGTTCTGTGCCAACATGCCCCATGTTGTCATGGAGATGTTTTAGGGCAACTGACCGGTAATTGGTGGGTAGGACTAACTGTTTTCTCTCAGGTGTTTGGCGGTACAAGACTCCATTCTCCAAATGTAGTTGATTCCACTCATGAAGGAGTTTGTGAGTGAGCCCACTCACTGACCTTCTGACCTCATCAGTAAGAACATTATTTGCCTCTTTCAATGTAATTATTTCCCCTATTCCAGGGTCCTCTCGTTGGGCTTTTGCCAGCTCTTTGTGGCTTATTTCGGGCAAGAGTGAATGAGGCTGTGGTATCACATCAGCAGAGGAGGTGTAAAGTGCCGCTATCCATGCTACATCTTTCTTCTGGGCTGCTCTACCCCCCTCCCAAGTCGCATGCAGCACATCCTGAGACAGCTCCTCCGTGCATTTTACCACATAGTTGTCAATATCGTGTGGGATGCGTGAGAGTGTGTCAGCATCTATATTGTTTTTTCCAGGTCAGTATTTAATATTGAAGTGGAACTCTGACAATTCTCCAACCCAATGATGTCCAACTGCATTGAGTTTTGCAGTGCTCATGACATAAGTCAACGGATTGTTATCAGTGTAGATGGTGAAATGTGGAGCATAGAAGAGATAGTCTCTAAATTTCTCACACACTGCCCACTTCAGAGCAAGGAACTCGAGTTTTCCGCTGTGGAGTTGGTAGTTCCTTTCAGCAGGTGTCAGAGTTCATGATCCATAGATGATGACTCGCATTTTTCCACACTGTCGCTGATAGAGGATTGCGCCGAGCCCTTTCTCCGATGTATCCGTGTGTAGGACGAATGGCTCCTCGAAGTTGGGGTATGCGAGGACTGGGGGGTTGGTCAACATACTGACAAGCCTTTCCAAGGTGCCTTGGTGATCAACCTTCCATATGATGGGTGTTTTGGATGGGAGTTGTGGACCCTTGGACTTGCAGTGACGTGGAAGGGGTTTTGGCATGGAGGACTTATCTTGGAGCAGCTCATATAATGGCTTTGCTATTTTGGCAAAATCCTGTATGTAGGAGCGGTAATAACTCAGGAAGTCAAGAACCCGTCGGAGGTCACCAACTGTTTGGGGCATTTTGGTTTTTAAAGCCATCACTGCCTCTAGCTCTTTGGGGTCAATTCGAACTCCTTCGGCCGACACCAAGCGTCCAACATAGCGAACCTCCTTCTGAAACATCTCACACTTTTCTGCCCGTAGCTTTACCCCATGCTGCTGCAGTGCTTGGAGGACCTTGCGAATCACCTCCACATGGTCACTGAAAGATCTGGAGTAGCACAGTAGGTCATCTAGGTACGGTATAAAGTACTCGTCTCTCATAGAGCCTAACATCTCCTCCATGCTCCTTTGAAAAGCAGCAGGTGTATTCGAAAGTCCAAACGGGATCCTTACCCATTCATAAAGCCCCCAGGGAGTGATGAAGGCAGTGAGATGGCGTGACCCTTCTGCCACAAACCCCTGATGGTAAGCTTTACCTTGGTCCAGTATGCTGAACATTGAGTACCCACCTAGTGTGTCTATCAGATCCTGTATTCACGGCAGTGGATGTCTGTCCGGTATGGTTTTTGATTTAGGAGACGATAATCTATGCAGAGACGAAGGGTGCCATCCTTCTTCCGCACACATACAACTGGGGCGGAATAGGCAGACTTAGATTTCACTATCCAACCTTGAATGTAATCTTTCACTTCTTTAACCCTCTGAAGTCGATTAACGCGTATACGCGTTTTGGGGTATTTTCTCCTGATAACCCCGAAAAGAACTTAAATTACACTTTCAGTTTTGATCGTACAGATAAGAGCAATACATCAATCGGATCTGTAAAGGGTCTACTATTTTTTTTTTACAGACATAATAACAACAAAACTTTGTGCACTTATAAAATAAAGATAACAAACAAGGAGTGCTGTCTGCAGCCTTTGTCTGCGCTTATCTTCAATTACAAACGCATCATTAAAATGAACTGTAACTCAGTGAATACTCAACACAGAGACATGAGAGAGATATCTATAGAAAGCCTGATATGTCTACTTTTTAAACTAAACAAGTGCTGCCGAAAACAAATATTCTGTGATAAAGTAATCCATATGAAAACAAACGCAATGTCCGTTTTTCACGTCTCCCTTCATTATCTTCTAACGCGACCACGCCCCCGCACACTGAACGCGCTTTTGAGATTCTAATGTTTCACTGAAGCGCGTGGCTTGAATACGCCCACACAACAGAAGACAACGCAGCGAGACTGTTCTTCAAGTTTTTTTTATTTTATCACCCCAACCAAGGTGAGAGGAATAAGACATAATTCACCCCAAAAAAAAAAAATAAACCCCTTAATCATTGAGATTTGGATTTCCTCAGAAAAAAAAGAATGAAGAGCTTTATTCAGCAGAGATCATAAACATGAGTAAGTCTCTTATTTATTTATATACTTGTGCTAGTTTTCACATAACGAGTAAACATTTTACTAGTTAGACTTTTTCCAAAGACTTTTTTCCAAACTATAATTCCTGACTAAATGTATAATCAAGTGAAATATTATGAAATTTCAATAACAATATACACCACTATACCATTCAAAAGTTTGATGTAAATAATATAAATGTACCAATAAATGTAACCGTAACAAATGTAATAAACAATGCTGTTCTTTCAATTTATCTCCCCTAAAAAACCTGAAAAAAATATTCTCAGCTCTTTTCAACATTAATAATAATAATAATAATAATAATAATAATAATAATGATAATAATAACAATAAATGTTTTTTTGTAGAAAATATGATTGTTTTAAAGGATTTCTGAAGGATTGTGTGACTGGAGTAATGATGCAAAAAATTCAGTTTGAAAGTCAGCTTTGATTGTTCCTAATAAACTGTTTAACTGCACTCACAAGTGAATATTAAATTATGTTGTGGGATAATTAAATATATTCTAAATAAACTACAAACATAAAATTATATACATTTATTTTGTCCTCACATTCTTCTTGTAACTCATCCCTCTCAGTGACACAGCTGACTGAATGGCTCATTATGCAGCTCATTATGCAGGCCTTTGTCTTCTCAGGTGTGAATTCATGATAGTTGACGCCTACTCGCATATGACTTTTACCAACAAAAAGTGTCTTAGAAAATCTAAATCAATATATTGTTTTCTGTAAGTGAGTAAACAAGATGATTTTCACATCATTTAGAAAAAAAAAAATCTAGGCTACAAGCTCCAGTTCTCAAAAGTCCCGGGAACCAATTTTCTGTATGTGTTTTATTGCCTTATTCAAGTGATTTAACATTTTTAGTTTTTCACTAACCACGCATAACATTTTTTTTCTCAAAAACACAATCATGTACATACATGCTGCTCACATATTATTATAGCCCAGTTTGTGCTGATTACAGTGAGATTAGACTTTAGCCATTTAGATATTTATAAAAAAACTGAAAAAGCACAAATGTCAGGGCATGACAAAACTTCTCCAGGCCCCAAAAATACCCTTAGACTCCAGAGGGTTAAACAGTGGTTTGGGAATGGATGTGTACACTCTCTCCACAGGAACATCGTCGTCGAGGTTGATCACCATTTGCAGATTTGGGATACAGCCGAGGTCGTTTCCATCCCTTGCAAAGGCGTTTGACTCTTCCTGAAGCATCTTTCTAGCAACCTCTTGCTGTTCTTCCTCCAGATGGTTGAGGTTTACAGGTGGGTCCCACAGAGGTGGATCTGAGTTGCTAAACTGAGTGGTGGTTACCTGACTGACAGTTGCTGCAGGCTGTGATTTGTCCAGGATATCTGCCTCCACAACATTTTCAACATGCTGCAGGATCCCTAAAGCTGTTTTATGTGATATTATGATGTCACGATTGGTGTTATAACCAATTGGAATGGTGACATAGGGCTTTATTGGGTTCTGGATTTCAAACAAACCTGGCCCTGCATCCCACTATCCAGACGGTAGGCTGTTTTCATCCGTCTCGAACAACACTAATCGGGTAGAGGCATCCATGTTTGACAGAACCCGACACTTCACCCACAACACTTGACCAGCTGGGAGCACGATATACTTGGCACCTGTTCTTAAGCGTCCCTGCTGCATAACTAGCTTTGCTGTCTGAATAAAGCTGCTTCTTTGGGAACAGATATGGCATTGCTAAGAAGGCTAGCAAGTACTGGCACCAGTCAAATTAGCACTTCCAAAACATTAAAGCCAATCAATGGTTTATCCATGGGGTAGCTGCTGATGAGGAATGGAACACTAATGGACAGGTTTGGGTCCAAATTCCCTGGCAAGTTCACTGTAATAGCTACCCACCCATCATAGGGAATGAGACTACCATTTGAAGCAATAACCTTCAGTTCCGCCTCTCCTAAGATCTCAGAAACTGAGTGAATACTGAGGTCAGGTAGGTACTTTTCTTTCCAAGCACAACTGTCTATACTGACTTGGGACCCCGAGTCGAGCAAAGAAGTGACTGCTAAGCCATTTAGATAGCTTTGAACTAGGGCCTTTTTCCCAATCAGGCTAGCAACCGCTCTAGCTTTAGCTACACGTGGTGACTGGGGAGGGAGCTGAGCTACTTGGTTACAGTGACTTAATGTGCTTGTCGTTATTGGGGTTAAGGGTGAGGAGGGGAGTGTTTTGTCATTAATGACCTCACTTTCTGGTTGGGACTTATTTCCAGACCTGGCCACTAGATGTCCCTCTCTAGTGCCCGATTGGAGTTTCCCTGTCTCTTTGGTCGCTTTAGACAGCCTGCTGCATGGTGTCCTTCCTCCCCACATGTGAAACAGTGTTTACAGTCTTGTCTGTCTTGTTCCACGCAGCTTGGACAACCATAGGGTTTTCCACGTTTAGATTGTTTCCTATTTTGACTGTACTGGTGCCCCTTGTGAGTCAGCTGTTGTTGGTTTTGTTTTTGCATGGTCTCAACCAGTCTAGTGAGCTCCTCTACTTTGGAGGTGAGGTCTCTCAGAGGATCGGGTTTTGTTTGTTTTGCCCCTACACTCTCTGACTTTGTGCTAGGTGTCTTTACCACATCCGACTCGAGCTGTGCGCTGTGCGCATTCATTACAGTCTGTCGACGGGCCGAACCAAGTCTTTTCATTCTCTCGTTTTCTTCACTAGTGATTTTTCATCACATGACGCAGAATGATCTCATCAGTGACCCCACTGTTTGTCAACAAAGGTTTGAGCTCTCTGCGTATGTCAGTGTGTTTGTGTCCAAAGGCCTTGGTACACGGTATGTAGGAAAACATCTTGCACTGTAGCTGTAGAATATTTAATGTTAGTGTCAGCCAGTCTTGAAGTCAATAGGATGCGTAGTTTTAAGCCAATTAAACGATAGAGAAACTGCTGTGGTGTCTCGTTCTCATCCTGTTTCGTACACATCAACTCTTGGAATAGCTCTGTGCTGTTTTTTTTCTCTTAGGTGAGTTTGGAGAAATCCCTTGAGTTCAGCCACTGCCATGTCATCTTTGTTTATCAACATCTCTTTGAATATGCCTGGTCTTATGATTTTGAGCACACCATGAACAATCTCTGAGTCGGAGAATCCTTCTTTGATTCCATCATCAATTTGCCTACAGACATTATTGTAGCAGATATCTGAGGATTGATCACCGATCTGCCCGCCTTGCACTTTGAACTCTCTCCGTGAAAGGTAACTGAGTTCCCTTAAGGACACCATCCCCTCGCGAGCCGAACCCCCCTGTGCATCACCTGGTGGGTTTCTGTCTGGCTGCCTTACAGGGCTGAGGATGAGGGCATGTGTGTCTGTGATGGTGACGCATGTGCTGGTATACACTGTATGAGTTTCTTGCTAAGCTCCTCGTAGCTAGCGAGCGCTTTAAGCAAATCAGCGTTCGATGTGTCAGGTACATTTAACATTGTAACCGAGCCTGAATCTGGTTCGGCAATACCACTAGGCAATGTAGTACTGACTAAAGTAGGTGTGTGTCGACTCTGCAGGTGAGTGTCTGTGGGGATTTCAGGGTGTGTTTGGGTAGTAACAGAACCCTCAGAAAAATCAACAAGATCATCAAGCTTATCACCACTCTGCCCAGTATGTAACTCAGAATCACCCTTTACATTTAGAAACGACATAACATCACGACATTTTACTATCTCATCAATAGTATCTTTTAACATCAGCAATTGAACCATTCCCTTATCCACTGTTTCAAGTAACTGCTTACTGTACATGAACGAGTTGATGTGATCGTAGCATTCCACCTGATCTCTCTCCACAAGCTCTGACTGGTCCATGTCCGACACTGGATTCACCGCTCTGGCGACCCGAAGAAGCTCTTCAGCTGTCAAGGTGAGTAGGCTCTTCCTAATGTCCCACACTAGGCTCTTCCTCCCACGACTCGACATGATGGCTCTTCGTCTCCCTCACAGCTGGCAACACAGTTCGGTGATGGTGCAGTCGGACAGACAGGGCAGACCTCCACTCATCCACGTTTGCAGTCCCCAAGGCTGGACAGGGCTAGTTGTTGGTCAGCGTTGTCATCACTCTGCTCCCTCTCCAATAGATGGCGCCGAAGTATCCCGGATGAGCCCCCAAGAATCTGTAGCGGGTCCCGGCTAGGTCTCCGCTGGCAGATATATAGATAATCCACTGACAGGAGTGCTCTGGAAATATTAAAAAATATTACAGAGAAATCAGTGACGCAGGACAACAGTTGCTCATTCTCCATTCACTCGGATTAATAATTATTTTCAACTTCATTTTAACTTTGTATCTGCAATCATGAATTATTTTCTGTTATTTTTGGCTGCCTTGCATTGAAGCACAGTTTATATCCACATTTGGATTACATGAAGTCATATAATCTTCAATTGTCTGTTTTCACATAAATGTATCCTTACATATTTTTTCAAACATAAACTTAAAGTTTGTATGAAACCAAAAACAAACACTTTTCCTTTAAATCCCATGTTTGGTCTATCATCAATCATGTCTGCACTTCTTCATTTAAGGCGAGACACTGCAGGTGAATAGGGAAAAAAAAAAACGAATAGATATCACCTTACTTACCAAGTTGATTGATTACATTGATAATTGCAAACATTTTTTTGTATTACAAGTTTTCTAAAATGTTATATTTATTTAATGAAATATGCGCTAATTTGCACACATTTCTAGTACAAAAAGTCAGTTTCAAAATTCTTGTTTAATTTTTTTTGACATATTAGAGTCAAATTTTTTACAGAGGGAATTCTGGGTATCTCTTTTTGTCACTCCATAATTCAGAAAATACTTTGAACAGCTAGAAAACAATATATTTTCACCATTTTTGGGGGAATAAAATGTTGTATATAATCAAGAAAATTATATATGAACAAATCCCTCTGTAAAAAACCTTCAGAATATAGACAGGAATACAAATGTAAAAGTTAGTGTATGTAAGTGCCACTGAAGTGGAGATATATGGCTCAGAGTTGAGAGAAAAAACTCATTTTGAGAAAACGGCCTTTAAAAATATGTAGGTGTAAATGAAATCTGTTGACACAAATAGATAAAAGTGCTATAAAAGAAACACTAAACAGAGTCTTTTGGATGTTTTCTTTCCTTGAGTCTGAAAAAAAAACATTTATGAAAAGCCAAAAAAGCCCAAAATCTAAATTAAAAATCAAGCCGAATCTCAAATAACTTAAAAAATTATGTTGAAATTGGTTAAACACCTGTCATTCTTTGTCCTTCTTATCAAAAGAGCATTTTGTTAATAACTGTACATTTTATAAGTGTTCACTTTATACAAACAGAATAATTCTCATTTGCAGTTAAGCTGTATTAACATTTACACTATAAGAACACAGACTTCAATAATAAACATATCTGCCCTAATTAACTTGGCACTCAGTTTTACAATCTGTATCATTGTAATATTAACCCTGCATGTGCCCTTAAACAATGCCGCAGCCATAACTGGCGTATGCTGTACATTCACATTAACTTTTTACCTTTTAACATTGTAACTACAGCACATAGCTGTTTTCCACACACACTGAAATAAAAAAAAATCACAAATGCCCCGGAGCTGGAAGGTACAAATAAAATAAATTTGCGGATGTCGGCCGGGCATTTTCTCAAACTTGCGTACTGTCCGTCAAACTTAACTGTTTACACATTTGACATACTTTTTACAGAGCTTACAGAGCACACCCATCACCGGGAATTCCTATTAGCTTATAAACATCTGTAGTCACATACAAGGTGTGTGTAACTAACCTGGAAATATTAGAAATATTACAGAGAAATCAGTGACGCAGGGCAACAGTGCTCATTCTCCATTCACTCGGATTATGAGCTCATCTTGCTCTGCGCATCGCTAAATGACCCCAGTTGTGACGTGTCTCATGGTTTACTGCCACCCAGTGTCCATTTATGAAACTACAGGTTTTCTTCTCAAAAAATTAGCCATCATTGTGATAAAAGTTCATTATTTTCCATAATGTGAATGATAAAAATTAAACTTTCATATATTTTAGATTCATGCACACCAAACTTAAATATTTCAGGTCTTTTATTCGTTTTAATACTGATGGATTTTGGCATACAGCTCATGAAAACCCCAAAATTCGCCTATCTCAAAAAAAATAGCATATTGCATTCCGACCAATAAAAAGAAAAGGGTTTTTAATACAAAAAAAAAAGTCAACCTTCAATAATTATGTTCAGTTATGCACTCCAATACTTGGTCGGGAATCCTTTTGCAGAAATGACGCTTCAATGCGGCGGAGGCATCAGCCTGTGGCATATGACTGCTGAGGTGTTATGGAGGCCCGGAATGACTGCTTCGATAGCGGGCCTTAAGCTCATCCAGAGTGTTGGGTCTTGCGTCTCTCAACTTTCTCTTCACAATATCCCACAGATTCTCTATGGGGTTAAGGTCAGGAGAGTTGGCAGGCCAATTGAGAACAGTAATACCATTGTCAGGTAACCATTTACCAGTGGTTTTGGCACTGTTTAGCAGGTGCCAGGTCCGTTGCTGAAAAAAACGAAATCTTCATCTCCATAAAGATTTCTCAGCAGATGGAAGCATGTGAAGTGCTCCAAAATTCCTATGATAGCTACTGCATTTGACCCTGCCCTTGATTTAAAACACAGTGGACCAACACCCAGCAGCTGATCATGGCAACCCCCCGACCTCACTGACTGTGGGTACTGACACTGGACCTTCAGGCCCATTTTGGCATTTCCTTCTCCCAGGGTCTCCTCCAGACTCTGGCACCTTGAGTTTCCGACATGACCATGCAAAATTTGCTTTCAATCCGAAAAAAAGTACTTTTGGACCACTGTAGCAACAGTCCAGTGCTGCTTCTCTGTAGCCCGGTCAGGCGCCTTCTTTCTGCCGCTTGTTTCTGGTTCAAAAGCACACCGCTGTGCACGGGGCTCTGGATATTTTCTACTCCAGACTCAGTCCACTGCTTCCGCAGGTCCCCAAGGTCTGGAAATCGGTCCTTTCTCCACAATCTTCCTCAGGGGCTACGGTCACTTTTCTTCTCGTGTGTTGCCAGGCGTTTTTTGCCACAACTTTTTTTCCTTCCCACAGACTTCCCAATGAGGTGCCTGATTGATACAAGCAATATGGGAACAGCTCATTCGTTCAGAAATTTCTTTTCTGTGTCTTACCCTCGCGCTTGAGGGTCGTCAATAGGCTTTTGTGGTTTGGTCTGGACAGCAGTTCAGGTCGGCCAGTCTTACCGTCATTGACTTGCCGTTTTGAGTCAAATGAAACCAGGCTGGGCGATTTTAAAAGCCTCAGGAATCTTTTGCAGGGGGTTAGAGGTAAATTTAGTTGATGCAGATGATTAGGTTAATAGCTCGTTTTTGAGAACCTGTTCATAGATGCTAATTTTTGAGGATGATAGGAATTTTGGGTTTTCGTGAGATGGTATGCCAAATTCCTCAGTATTAAAACAATATAAAAGACCTGAACTATTTCAGGTGGTGTGCACAGGACTCTTAAATATATGACAAGTTTAATTTGTATCCTTACCTTATGGAAAATAATGGACCTTTTATCACAATATGCTCATTTTGTTGAGAAGGACCTTACATGTCATTAATGTGCTTTTTCCGTAAATTTCATTAATATTAATTCTATAAAATCAGAACTAAAATTAAAATTATTTCAATAAAAGGTAAAGGAAAACAAAAAGTTAAAATCTCAACAAAAATTATTTTGTGAGTGTCCACATTGATTGTATTGCGGTCATGTATTTTAGATTGTTATTTATTTGTTCTTGAGTGTTTTTGAAAGGCACCTCTAAATAAAAACACATATTAGTATTATTATTAATTATTATTCTTATTATTTAGTGTTGTCTGGTGTTTGTTGTTGTTGTTGTTATTACAGTATGGACTATATTCTGACTTATTTCATCAGTTGATTGTTTGCTGTGGTTATCGTAAGCTGGTGTGATTTGGAGAGGTAACTGTTCATACTGGTGACTGAAGGAGAAACTATGACTCGACGCTGTTTATCGTAAACCTACAAACCTCACCAAACCTCAGAGCCTGATTTCTGTTAAAGCTGGCCGGTCAATAATCCAGAGTTCAAACTACAGAGTATGATTACTGTCTATCTGTCTCAACGTCACGACGAGGGTTTCTACGCCTGCACAAAAACAAACACCCAGAGAGAGAAGAGTCACCCAATGGCTGGACTCAGTCCACCAGGGAGAGATGTCAATCAAACTGTGAGCTGGTTACTATTTTCTTCTTATGTTCTTGTTCTAGGTATGGGGCTTCGATAAAAGTGCTGTTGTGTCTCTTCTTCCAGTGTCTCATTCAGGAGCTCAAGATCTCTGTACTCACACACAATCAGTTCTGTACTGGCAGTGTGCCCATATCTGATCCGTGACTAGTCGTGCTGATTTCAAATGCTCTGCAGGATGAAAGAGTAACTAAAATCTTGTTTGATGTTATTAACCCTATATTCAGTTACAGTAAACACCAAATTGGTCATCATTAGGTTGGTTTGAGAAAGTCAACTTTCTGTTATGTTAGGCTTCGTAATTATTCTGCTTAGACTAAATTTCTGAACACTTCCTCCTCCTAGAGTGTCAAGCTAGAAACACAAAAACTCAGCCGCCCTGCTCTTCAGGATGATTGACTTCCAGTTGCTTTATCTTTCACCCCCCCCCCCCCCCCGAACTGATCTAAGGAAGCAACAAAATGAAATTATAACGTTCATTAAAAACCCATAAACATATCATCGAAGGAATGTCACATGAGCCAAGACTATTCTATTTAAAACTCCAATTGTAAATTCAAACTTAAACTTCCAGAAATCCATTGAGGACTCAAAAAAGCTCACGTCGACTATTTCTACTCAATCAGTAGCCTTCAACTCTATTCTTATAGTTTCTATCTATTATGTATCTATATATCTATTATCATCGATTCTATCTGTCTGTCTGTCTGTTGTCATCTCTGTTATGGAAAAACGCTAATCATTGGTATCAATTGCTTTAAAACACATTTTAGCAGTGTGTTAAGTCATGCTAACAACATGTTAAAACATGCTAGCAATGTGTAAAATTATGCTAACACTATGCTAGCAACATGCTAACAACATTCTATTCATGCTATCAAAATCTATCTAAATCAGAGAATCCCCAACCACCGGGTTGGCGACCCACTACCGGGCCTTGGGAAGAATTGTTACCGGGTCCTTAAGAACGTTCTGGGAGAAAAATGTTATGTGTATAGATATGACCAATCTGTAAATTTATTGCATCTTAATGATCTTATTATTCAGTTTTTTTGTTGTATTTGATTGATATGGAGCAGCAATTTGTTGATTCATGTTAAGAAGTAAATGAAAGAATTTTTTTTGCTCTGATCTGCACATATGTGGCGCGTTGGGTTAAACAGATCCAGTTGACCGTGTGATACTTACGCCACAAAAGGACCCTATAAGTGTCGACACGAAGGACGATTCACAGATTAATTTGCTAATTTACCCGTTTTAAAAGCAATTGTATAATCCATCAAGAATAAGAAACGAAAGAGAGCTCAATTCGATACTCATGCGCTGTTCTTGCATACAGAGTGCGCACAAGCATATAGAAAAAAACTACATAAATTACAAAAAAAATGATTTTTTTTTTTTTGTAAATAAAATTAGCTTATGTCAAAAATGCTTCATGGCATTGTCATTGTGCTTTAAATATTAAAAAAAAAAAAAAAACTATATCTGTGACTTAAAAAAACACATTATAATGCATTGAACCACTATAGGCCATTGAATTATTCAATAATGCACACCCGAGGTTACATATTTTTCTAATAATTCAACGGCCCGTCGTCAATTATTCTGCTTATACTACGGTTAGCACACCTCAAGACATCGATCCGATGATTTATATAAAGGGATTCATCAGGTTTTTGTATTAACATCGCTATTGTGAGTAGGATTATTTCTTCCGCATCTCATCCAACGCCTCTTTTGCTAGTTCCAAAACGTCCTTTTAAACTGGTAACGGAGGCTTGAGGTGTTGATAGCATTCTAATGCAGTTAATTATGAAGGTATCAGAAAGAGAGCTGAGAACAGCAGAGACCACACCCAAGACAGAGAGAGAGCGACTTGTGTGGAGTGGGCCTAATGTACCTCTGTGCGTCTCTGTAAAACAGCGCTGTTGCTTATTACATCGCTAGTGAGAGATGTCGTAATGGGGCCTTTCAGTTGATACACGTTATGGGCTAACTGATAAAATCGTCAGGGTAGCGCTGACACACCTTTTTGATACCAAAACTGCGTGACTGTTAATTACGGGGTTACTCTGCGAACGGTGATCTGAACTGTAAGCAGTTCAGGAGAAGAGCTGCTGGACTCCGTCGCCGAATTTCTCAGAAAATAATTGCCACACCGCAGAACGTTCGTCAGCCAATGCAGATTCAAGCATTCAACGGGCCCCGTAGTATAAAAAATATATATAGTATTTAGTGTTGTCAAAGACCCGGTACTTCTGGTACGCAAGTCGGTAACTAAAAAAAATGAAAATGCAAGGGGACCAGGTTTCTATTAGTACCGGTGGTACCGAGTACCCGGTCAACCCGGTTCTTGACGCATACAGCGCTATGATTTCCACGAAGCAGAAAACGTGGATGGAATCTCAAAATTCAGTCA